>NC_060119.1:705098221-705401251 GCF_021461395.2 Schistocerca americana | reverse complement strand
GAACTACGGTAACTTTAAATGGTAGATTTCTGGGGTCTGAAAGTCACAGCCATATTACTTGGGCTACAACATGACTACACCAAATTCTGTTGCTTTGTGTGCCTCTGGGATAGCTGCATCAAGAAACACTGGCCAAGTGTCTATCGCTTAAACAAGATCTCACAATGTTACGCATGAAGCACTTCTCAAATCTAAGAACGTAATTCTCCCTGCACTTGACATGAAATTGGGCCAAATGAAAAATTTTGTTAAGGTCATGCTCAAAACTGGGGAAGGATTTTTCTATCTGTGCGAGAAATTTCCAAATCTTAGTGAGGAAAAAATAAAAGAGGATATTTTCATGGGTCTCCAGACCCACAAACTGTACCATTCTACAGGTGTCTTATCAAGACAATTCCATTAGCTTGGGATGCCTTTGTTCAAGTGTAAACAAACTTCCTAGGAAATAAGGCAGCAGGAAACTTTACAGGTCTTGTGGCAAATCTTCCACACTGCTACAGTAGAATGGGGTGCAAATAGATTCCCACTTGGACTTCTTTCCTGACAACTTCGGTGCTGTAACCGATGAGTACAGAGAACACTTCCACCAGCAAATTTCAGACATGGTAATGAAATACCATGGAAAATAGAGCACATCAACGTTAGCAGATTATTGCTGGATATCAATCAGGGTATCACCAGCAGAAATATATGAATGCCAGGCAAAGCAGCTGTGCCTGCAGTGACCTTTCACCAAGGGATAACTCCAAGCTAAATAAATGCTTAAGCTTATATAGGCAATAACGTAAGGCCATCATAACTTCAAAATGAGAGCTAATCTTGCATTTTCTTTATCAGCACTCCTGAAAACATGAATAATGGCTGATAGTTGCCAGAACTAAAGAATATTGTAGGAAAGGAATGTAAACAAAGATGTAGCCATGTGAGGATGAATTCCCGCTGAAACTAATTACAGTGAAATAATAAAAGTTTCCTCAAGGAATGTTTTCAAGAATCCTAAATTTATTTATCTCGCTTATAAGTGTCAACTACATCACTGTAGATAATGTTGCAATCAAAAGCGAATTCCACTGAGCTGGAAGGAAGCTGTGTAAATAGACAGACTTATTTTCAGATATGACAATTTGCCATTAAGAATTCAACTATTTTAAAGTTCAGCTTACATTCATAAAACTTGCATACTCTTAAATGATTTACCAACACACTCAATGAAGAAAGCCTTTAGAAATGTACAATGCAAGAAACTGTCAAGCTAAAAGGCATTTTATAACACAGAAATGAACAATTGTTTAAAAAAAAAAAAAAAAAAAAAAAGACTATGTTTTGTAATTCATGGTGGTTACCTGAGAACAGTGACAACACTTCAGGAAGGATGGGAAAGAAGAAGGAAACTGAGATCATGCTTCCAAAATAACACACTAATACTAAAGTGTGTACTAGGTGCCTCGTATTGTAAAGCATTTATTTTTGAATGAACTCAAGTGTGGGTTTATTTTGTGAAATGTGTAAAAAAATGGTGCAGTTAACCATCACCAATGGAAGAAATGAATCACAATAATAAACAGGAAGTACACAAAAAATAACTTCATGCAAACTTTAATACTGACTGAAGTATATCAACAATTAGAACATAGTTTGTGTTAATTATTTTTTTAAATAAGGAAGACTTTGTACAATAAATATTGAAAAATATATTAACACAATAGCACAGTGCAGCACACAAAGATTGACAACAGATATGCTCAGGACACTCATTTTACAAAAAGGTATGAAATGAAAAATACAAAAGTAAGCAGCTCATGCATGTTTTCACTTTCATGATATTGATTATACCTTAGTAACTGAAACCTAATGTTACTTAACAGTGAAAATCTGGGGTGGGGTGGAGAAAATACAGCTGTAGGAATCACAGATCATACATTATTTCCAAAGATTCAGAAGGAAGCAATGGAACTGTGAAGATAGGGGAGATTACAATCTTTTCTTATAAAAGTCTGGATTTATTTTTAAAATCTTAAAAACCAATAGAATGGGCAAATATGTCAATGTATCTTATTTTATAAATTTGCCACGAACCATACACTTTCTTTGCAATTTTGACACCATTCAGTTTGCTCAAGATATGTCTAATGCCCTGATGATCCTGCAAATTCAGAACAATTTTTCCGTTTTTGTAATTCATATGTTTTTTGATCCCTAGAATAATTCAGTCAATTGCCTGGGCCACTTGTTGGATGTCATTTTCATTGCATGTCATTCTACATCTGCCACTTGAAGTTTTCTAGTTTCTATTCACTGTTATTCCACTTTTTGATGCACAAAGCCCTACATACAACTTTTTTAAAGACTGCCGCATTACAAATTGCCCGGTCTAGCCTAAATTATTGGAACACCTTGACACTGCCATTTTCTGTTACTTTTTATGGAGTGTGGTTTTATGTTTACCCAAAATAGGAATTTATTTAAATGTGTCTCTTTGTTAGTGAATACTACATAATTATTTCTAGGGCCTTACTTTTCACCTGAAAACTTTGCTAATCGGACAACTAAATGTAATTTGGCATGTTTTTTGCCAATGCTAACACTCATGGAGTTTCTGTAGTGAATATCAACCCCACTCTTAAATAAGTTAATGAACCCAAAAATTAGCACTGTTTAACTTTTTAGAATTTGTTCATTGTTCGCAAGATAAAGCACAAGGCTACTGGCTGTGATTCATACAACTAGTATACACAAAAGATAAAATAAAGGTACTACTAATGACAATAAATTGCCTTTTTTGCATAAGTATTAACAAGGTACTGTGGATACATGCCAAAATCTACAAAGGGAAGAAGCAGGCAAAAATTGCAATGGATTAACAGCAAAGTACTTTGATAAATATTCATATATAGTTTTCAACACTACACTTTTGCACACAAATGGTATCATCAGCACTCCAAACAGGACATTTTGAACAATGCATTACTACAATAATTACTGATGTGAGCATTGTATTAAAAAATTACAAAATGCACACACAGGCACACAAACAAATTCAATAATAAATAATTACAATTACCAAAGATTTACACTTGTGTAATTCCCATGCAATGCACACATGTCACATTCTCATGAAATATTACGACAATGGAAATATTTTCATGAAATGTATCTAATAATGTGTATGATGGTCAATATCAGAGATGAGTTACATAAAGCAACTTACCACTCAGACCATCACCAACTGACACTCTTGAATTTCTATTGTTGCTATTTGAGTTGGTAGAATTGTGTTCAGCTACTGCTGCATCTCTTCGCAAAACAACACTTTCTTTGGTTGCTTTCTCAATTGCACTAAATTCATGGCTCCGCCGACCCACTTTTCTTTCAAATGTTGGTTCAGAGAATTGTCCAAATGGTCGCTTTGGAAGTTCATGTGGTGGGGGTGATCCTGCATAATCCAGTTTATGACGTTTCAGTTCTGCCATTGACTGTTCCAGGTTCACCATCACTACATCATCCTCAAAACCAAAGTCATGCTCCAGTTTAACCTTAAAATCAATAATGTTACATATATCACAACATATAACAAACAGGCCAACACTATGTCTTATGTGACAACAAAACAGTAATGACACGTAACAGGAAACATTAAAACAGACACATATATGATTTGATCTTAACACTGAAGATAAAATTCTGATACATGGCAAATTAGAATTACAATTGGAATTTGGTTATTTCATGTTTCAAACATAAAGAGAAATTTTGTTGTTGTATTTGGTTGGCTAGCTGCAATGTATATTTTTAATTACAAAATTACATACTTCTGTATGGTAGCTTACTAAAAGACTATATGTCATTACCAAAAGAAATACTTCCACTGAATGTGGATGAGCTATGAAGGTCTTTGTGTGTACTGATATTACTACATTATGTGCCAGCAATGGGCCATGTCTCTCTCTTTGCACATTGCTCACACTTTTAACTACTTCAAAAATTACATAATTAAAAGATCATGAAAGTTGCTGCTTTATTTAAAAAACAAAAAGACAGAATAAAACTGGCCATTTCGCCATCATAGTTATGCAACTTACTCAAGAGTACATGATTTGGAGAAAGGAGAACACCAGACCAGGGTGGTGAAGGAAGAGTCAAAGCAACTCCAAATTGTAAGTTCAGATACCTGCATGATCTGGCAACACTGTAGGATGCAGAAGTGTTGTCTTTTGTCTGAGCTATTGCAGTGCTGCATCTGCTCATGGTTTAATGCTAAGCATCACACAATTTAGAATAAAGCCGTAAATTCGAGTCACCTCATTCCCCCACCCTTTTTTACTGCATTTTGTTTGTGTGCTAACAGTATCAGTATGATGGAATCTCAAAGATAATTTGCTTCAATTTGTAGCCCACCAGAATACAGTAACAGGAAAACCTTCTGAGTAAGAGTTCTTAGTTGCATCAAGATCAGAACAGTTTCTGCTCAACGAGTTTCCTTGTCCTACGGTGGCCGCCAGCAACTGCTGTCTGACCAGATAAGGTGGCAAGGCGCACCTTGGGCACATTTCTGCTCTCGCATTGATAAACCTAAAATTGTTTCTTATTACAGTTCAATTTTCTGCAAGAAATAACTTTGATAAACATAGTAACAAATGCACAATTACAAAAATACGTAACTTGCTGCTATGGGCATGTTTATGAATTGACATTTTCTTATTTGGTGTTCTAGTACTTGTCTTGCAGTTATGAATTGGGTTATACATATTAGAATCCTATAAATGATGTTTAAGAATTATAAAACAGAGTTGCAAGTGGAAAATGTCTAACATTTGAGTCATATTGTTCACTTTCGGCCTAATACACAGGCGAAGGCTGCAGAGGCAGCTTGAAACATTTGTCATGGGCAATATGATTACTGTTGGACAAATCATGTCAGAAAACACTTTCCACATTCACGAAGACTCAACTGACGTATGTGACGAACTGCGATCATTTAACCTCTGTGTGACATTTGCTTTCGATAGCCAAGGTTCAGAAGTCAGGTTTGGGAGTACTACATACTCTAATTCAAAGCAACAAAAATGAAAGGGGCGACTACTACTGTGTTTTTGTTTGAACATCGTCAGTTCACTCGTTGAACATCCCTACGCAATATTGTTACTTGTGAATAGTCTGATGGCCTTATGTTTACTCCTTGAGAAGAAATTACTGGCTGAACCCATATGAAAGACATTTCCTTGAACAAAGGGCAGTGCGAAAAGATAATATTTTGCATCTGATGGAACTAAAATGGTACTGTGTTGTGCATTATGAACTCCTCCATCACAAGCTGGTATTTGTTGCAAACAATTGAGACACCTTTCAGTCACACTGTAAGAGAAATGACCAACAAAAATGTGTCAATGCCACTATATGACAACACACACTGCTGATTTCACAAACAAAACTATCCGGGGGTATTTATCACTCATGCACTACTTGAGATCTTGTACTCTCAAATGTTCACCTTCCCTGCTCCTTATTTAACAACCATAAAGGAAATTCCTTTCCAGGCAAAAATGCACTTCATATCTTGCTTGGTGACAGCTTTATTGCCCCTGTAACTAGCTTCTGAACCTTGTCTACTGAATGCAAATACTGCACAAATGTTACACTGTCATGGTTCATCATATATGTCAGTAATAGAAACTTTGAGTGTGGAAACTCATCCATGCCAGACGTTCTTTCTTAAAATGAGAAAATTCTTTTCTGATGTTATTTATCTGACAGCACTCCCCCTCACATGTGGCACAAACATTTAAAGCAGCTTCACAGCCTTCACACATCAATTAAACCCAAAACAAACAGTAAGTTGCCAAAGTTAGAACTTTTTCCACCTACAGCTATTACATAATGCTTAAATGATGTTCATAAGATTCAAGTATGAAAAAGCCAATTCATAACTGAGAGACAAATACTAGAACTCCAAATAAGAAAATGACAGTTGATAAACACACTCCTAGTAACCTAAGCATGTTGTGTAACTGCAGAGTGTTCACTCTGTTTACAGAACTTACTTTGTATGGAAAATCATACCACCATAAGAAACAATTTTATGCCTACCAATGTGAGAGCAGAAATGTGCCCAAGATGCACCAGGTTTCGTTCACCTGGCCAGGTGGTGGCTGATGTCAAGTGGCCGGGGGCTGCTGTATGGTGAGGAAACTCTCATACAGAAACTGTTCTGCTCTTGATGCAACCACTAACACGTTTGTGGAAGGTTTGCTATTACTGGTGGGATAGAAAGTGATGAAAATTTTCTTTAAGGTTCCATCACACTGATAACTTGAGCAGACAGCTGAATGTGGTTAACAAATATAAAGGAATAAGGAGACTTGAACTAGGGACTTTATATCTACATTGAGGGACATTTAGCACTAGACCAAGGGCAGGTACAACACTGTGACAGTTGGAGCAGAAGACAGTATGTCACCCTGAAACTTTCACATCAGACAGTGTTGGCAGATTGTGCTGATGCCCAGACAGAGAATTCTGAGGGGTTGCCAGTTTTAGTGCTGTCGACTGTACTTGCAGATCAGCTTTAACTGGGACTAGACTTTCAACTGACTTACTACACAGTTCTCTGTCACAATCATATAATGAGACATCCAGCAGCATATTTAATGCTACAGTGAACATTAAGCACTAATCTTCATACTCGGAAACCCACCAAACAATGCATGGAAAACGGTCCTTTGTTGTACTACTACTACTACTACTACTACTACTACTATTCATTCCCTTTCCTGTTCCACTCACAAATGGAGGGAGGAAAGAATGACTGTCTATAACACTCTGTATGAACTCTAATTTCTCTGATCTAGACTCCGTGATCCGTACGCGAATTGTATGTTGGTGCTAGTAGAATTGTTCTGCACTCTGCTGCAAATGCCGGTTCTCTAAATTTTCTCAACAGCATTTCATGAACAGAACATCGTCTCCCTGCCCCAGGGATTCCTATTTGAGATCACAAAGCATCTCCTTAACACTTCCATATTGACCGAACCTACTGGTAAAAAATCTAGCAAAGTCATTTTGATTTGCTTCAATGTCTTCTTTTAATTCCCAACCTGGTAGCGGATTCCAAACACTAACAGTACTCAAGAATGGGTTGCCCAAGTGTTATATACGTGACCTCTTTTACACACGAGCTGCATTTTTCCAATAAATCAAAGTCGACCATTTGCTCACATTTGTCGTCACGTGCTATTCCACTTCACATTGTTTTGCAATATTATGCCTCCATATTTAATCAACATGACTGCCATGCAGCATACCATTAATACTGTGTTTCAACATTATAGGATTGTTTTTCCTACTTGTCTGCATTTGTTTTCATTTTTCTAAATTTAGAGCAAGCTGCTATTCGTCACACCAAACAGAAATTCTAAAAACAAAGATGATGTGACTTACCAAATGAAAGTGCTGGCAGGTCGACCTCTCCTTCCCTCTTTCCTGATGAGGCAACAGTTTGTTGCGAAAGCTTGAATTTTGTGTGTATGTTTGTGTTTGTTTGTGTGTCTGTCGACCTGCCAGCACTTTCATTTGGTAAGTCACATCATCTTTGTTTTTAGATATATATTTCCTACGTGGAATGTTTCCCTCTATTATAACCAAACAGAAATTCTGTTTAATAAGTCAACCTGTACCCTCATACAGTCACCCAATGACGATACTTTCCTATATACTACAACCGCAGATTGCTGGTCACCCTGTTTGTCACATCATTTATGTATATAGATAATAAGAGCAGTTCTATCACTCTTTCATGGTGAACTTCTGACTATACCCTTGTTTCTGATGAACACTTATCAATGAGGACAATACACTGGGTTCTATTACTAAGAAGTCTTCGAGCCACTTGCATTTCTGGGAACCTATTCCATATGCTCGTACGTTCGTTAACAGTTTCCAGTGGGGCACCATGTCAAACTGCTTTCCGGAAATCTTGGAATATTGAATGTCGCTGTTGCCCTTCATCCACAGTTCACAGGATCTCATGTGAGAAAACGGCAAGCTGAATTTTGCATAAGAAATGCTTTCTAAATCTTCACTGATTTGTGGATAGAAGCTTTTCTGTATCCAGGAAATTTATTATATTCAAACTGAGAATATGTTCAAGAATTCTGCAACAAAATGATGTTAATGATATTAGACTGCAATTTTGTGGGTCCATTTTTCTTTTTCCAGTTGATTGGGACTTCGCACTGGGTGAGAAATATGTGATAAATGCAAGCTAAGTAAAGTGCCAATGACACAGAGTACAATGTATAAAACTTATTTAGGATTCTGTCCAGACCTGGCAACTTATTTGTTTTCAATTCTTTTAGTTGCTTCTCTATGCCATTGAAGCCTATTACTATCTCCTCCACTCGGGAGTCTGATCGATGGTTGAGATCTTTCACACATACCTCTCTGTTTGGAAGTAATAATCACAAATTAAAACAAGTAAAATTAGCAAAAAGTCCCAGAACCAACTAAGCCCATTACTACTGGAATGCTCATGGAATACTCCTTCTCTAAGTATGTGATATAGACTTCATCTGAGTGTGTATAAGAATGCTGCATGAAAATCTCATATAATTCTCAGCAGAGCAACTGAAACTATTAAGGTGAGAAACTTACCAAACAGAGTGTTCCACACTAGCTGACAAGGGTCACAAAAACATTCCTAATTACAGTGAGTGTGTTTTATGAGTAATTACAGTCTTTCCATCCCTTGGGAGCAGGTCATTAAATGATTTGAGTATTCTTCATTAAAGAGTTCTGTGAAAAAGCTAGCACTGGAATGACTGAGGGAGGGGGAGGGGGAGGAGATCAATATCAACAGGTGTGATGCGTCATGAGAATTTGACTTCTTTTAAACAAAAATGAATAATGACCAAGCAGAATTTCAGAGTTCAACAGAAAGTCATGATATTCATACATCTGGCTCAATATTCCGGAATAACTGGATTTCCTGAGACCATCTATCACATAATATGCTTACTGTATGTATGTAGAAAGAAACATGTATTTCAAGCCACTGATGATGCTTTCCAAATAAATGAAGCAAAACGCGTATGGCAACAAACAAACTGCCTTCATTTAGTTGCATAGACGGTATATACCTCCACGAATTTAGAACTAACGGAAAGATAGAAAACAAATAAAAATGACAAAAATTTTATATTTCTTTTTATTTTAAATTTATAATATCTGAAGTTCAGAACTCAAGTATGATGCAGTCAAAGCAGTCTCATACAACTTTCAAAAATTCGAGAATATTGAATTTGAAGTTTTCAGAGCGTGTTTTAAGATCCCAAAGAAAGATCGATCTTTCAATAGGTTATGTGATAGAATTCACGCTTGGCATATGAGTGGCCTGGGTTCAATTCATGGCCAACGCAGATTTTTAAACAAAGGTGCATATTCTAGCAGCATTTCCATGGTGCATAAAATAATAAAAGTGAGGAAAATAACAATCAAGTGCTTCTGACTGGTAATCAGAGGTACGAGTCTTGTTTCATTATATCTTTTCAGTTTGAATACCTATGTCATTTAAATATAAAAACCTTAAAAAGAGATCTTGTTTTTTGCTAGATGCCACATAACATAGAAAATTATTTTTCTCGTCCAGTAATTCTGGGTTTTCACTGTTGAAATAGTTTTCACGAAAATATATTAATCTATTTACATTCTTATTTATGTACAGTGGAGGTTCTTTCTCTATAAAATGCAAACAAATTTTTCTTTCATATATTTTGTTTCTCTTGTAGGAGAACACTAGTACGAAAAAATACCAGGCCCTTGTGTAACCTTTCAGTGTCCCACTAAAACAAAGCAAACAACACAATAAAGATCTTGTTATTAAATTTTCCCTGAGACATTTAAGTCTCATCTTTATCTACGATAATGATAGAAGCTGAAGAAATGAATTTAAATTTGTGCCAAGGCCAGGACTTTAACCCCGGTCTCCTTGCTTATTAGGCAGGAAGGAGACTGGACTTGGGTAGTCTGTGCAGCAATGTTGACAATAGTGCTGTGGTGGTGTAATGGTCAGCATTCCTGTCTAGTAAGCAAAGAGACGCAGGTTCAAGTCCTGGCTGTAGTATAAATTTTATATTTGTTTCTTCAGCTTGCATCATTATTGCAGATAAAGATGAGACTTAAATGTCTCAGGGATAATTTAATTATATGATCTATTAGATTCACCTCAGGTACAAGCCTTCCCCATTATGTCCAATGCTGGGGTGCTATTCCAATGCCAGAGAGCCCCCGGCAATAGTGACGGTTTAGGGGGAAATTAAACTGAAGACATGAATTTG
Source organism: Schistocerca americana (assembly GCF_021461395.2). Taxonomy (NCBI): domain Eukaryota; kingdom Metazoa; phylum Arthropoda; class Insecta; order Orthoptera; family Acrididae; genus Schistocerca; species Schistocerca americana. The sequence goes on along the minus strand of NC_060119.1, from coordinate 705,390,923 downwards.
AGTTTGTATTGGGGAGGGCACTGGACCTGGGCAGTCAGTACAGTGATGTTGACCATAGTGCTGTGGTGGTGTAATGGTCAGCATTCCTGCTTACTAAGCAAGGAGACCCGGGTTTGAGTCCCAGCCATGGCACAAATTTTAATTCATTTCTCCAGCTTCCATCATTATTGTAGAATACAATGAAGACTAAATGACATGAAATCACAAAATCCATTTCCATACTAGGAGTAAACTCAACCAGAACCTTTCGTGTTAACTGATGCTGCCATAGTCCTTCGTCTCTGTGCATCCACAGTGTGCAACATACGTGGAAATTTTGAACTCCACACTCGGCACAATCTATAGATCATTGACACCATAGACTCACTCGTGTCATGGTTGGTCACTGATTTATATACAAGCAAGAAAGGCGCATGCACATTTAGTAGTTGATTTTGACCAACAAGTGGCTAGTGTAAAACCGGCTTTAGTGTGGTGTGGTGCCTGCACTGGCTGTTGGGTAACTTAAGTCTGCAGCAAATAAAAGCTCCCCAACCAGAAATGCCCGAAGTTTCCTTGATTCTGACCGAGCATATTCTCTGAGACTCAGTGTTTGAATTTAAAATGCTGATGATCGATATTGTTGCTGAATATGTTACATTGGAGACACACGCAAAAAGACAAGACAGAGTTATAAGTGGCACAAGAAAAGGTGGCGCCTGGGCTCCTTCGTCATGTACTGGCTTGGTCCGGAACACTTCACTTACACTGTCCTGTTTTTCCATTGTTGCCGCAACCTGACAGTAGCCTTGTCATAACTGCACAGTGAAGCCAAATGTTCAAAGTTGTGTTGGCGCCTCACTAGGAAGACACATGAAACCAGGGAGTTTTCAAATTGATGTTACGCGTTTTTCACAGCAGATAAGAATTTATGGCATACAACGGCAAAAAATGTAAAATCAGAGAATGTACAACTGAAATTCCACTAGAGTATCAAATAAAACTTTAGAAAGTTAAGAAACCTCAAATGCAGTACCCGTCAGCTTGTCAGTGCCTTGACATTCTCATAGAATCTCAGATGTTGAAAAAGTAGTCAGTGAAGATTCCTCATCAGCTTTAGTACTGAGTAATTACGAACACAATGTCCATTATTCATTAGATTTTATTAGTTGGATAAAAACATTGAAAATTAATGCTTCTGATTTACTGGTTGGCTTTGACGTCATCTCCTTGTTTACTAGAGTAACTGCTGCTGATAACAGCATTATTTAAGTATACAATAATCTCTACTTACTTTCTGTTTGATAGCCAATATTTTGAATGCACTGACAGTGTCACCATGGTAGCACTCTCACCCACAGTAACCAATTTATTTATGGAGGACTTTGAAAAAAAAAAAAAAAATCAACATCACAGTTTTAAAACCAAGTGTGTTCTGGAGATGTCAATAACATATTTATAGTTTGGACAATGGTGAAGATAAATTGGGAGTTCCCTGAGCATCTTAACTCCGTTCATGAAAATATCAGATTTACCATGGAATGGGAAATGGTTGTCTGTGGACAGTTTTTAAATGTATTAGTTCAGCGTGAGGAGGATAGGCTTTTAGGCTAAGTGTACCACAAGCCTACTCATAACAATTTTTATGTGCAGGCACCCATCTGCCACTATTCTTCACAAAAAATGAGCACACTTAAAACCTTTGGTAAAAAGGGCCTCTATGCAAGGTCTGACACCAACAGCCTACAGGATGAACTGATAGATTTGGAAGAAATATTCAATAAAAATGAATATACAAAACACCTCGTTAAGAGAGCACTGCAAGTGAAAACACCAGACCAATCAAAGGAAGAGCAAGAGGAAGAAATGTGGTCTATGGTCTTTCTAGCGTATGCGGGAAATGTTTCTTCAAAAATTGCCAGAATAATGAAGAAGCATAAAATGGATGTCATCTTCCGACCACTGGCCAAGGTGGCAGCTTGCCTGGGATCTGTGAAAGATGGCCTGTTTTTATGAAAGGTGGTTATTTATTAAATTCCTTGTCACTGTGGTGCAAGTTACATAAGAAAAACTGCTCACACTGTCCAAGAATAGTGCATTCTAACACCAGAGACACTCCCATCTTCTACAGCCCAACAAATCAGCAGTGGCTTTACACTGTATTTCCATTGGTCTTTCTATGGATTACGAGAAAGTAAAGATACTAGCCACAGCCTCACTTTACTGGGATTCAATGGTCAAGAAAGCTGTGGAAATACAGTTAGCAGACAACATGCTCAACTGAGATGAGGATTTTCTGCTTGACAAGTCATAAAAAAACAACTTATTTTGTTACAATTGTACAGCCACCACAAGTCACATGTAACTTTTTCTTTACTTTACATGTTTCTCTCAGCACCTTCAGAACTGTGGAAATACAGTGTGTTACACCACCATACAATAAGGTAAATTCACAGAGTCAACTTACAACTGATAAGTTACATTATGTGACTGTGGGCCACTCATTACAAATATCTGGCAGCGTACAGCACCACCATCAGACAAAAAACTGAGTAAGTTTTTGTGTACAGATAATGTAAACTCTCTGGTCAGGTGCACTCAAAAAGATTAAAAAGCAAGAACATCTTTTCACGTTTAGTTTTTGCACTTTTTAAGATGGGATAATAAAGCGTATCCAGATCAATAATTATTTGGGCTATGTTGTGAATCTGCATCGATATAAATTTTCTGCACTGTCAGTAATTAAGGGCCTGTATGACCAACTGGTCAAAAGTGACAGTAACTTTACTAGATGGAGGTAACTGGATGCATACAAATCACAGGAACGAGCCATAACCTAATGAATTTAACTATCTCTTCCCATGAACCCAATACAGGTTACTGTCTAATACATTATAAGTTTCAGTCATCTGGTTGAAATGATAAGTTCAAGATAGGCTTGCAAACATTTTGAGTGAAACTACTTTAGTACAATGAGCTCTTCTTCCATTCTCAATCCTGTTTCAGATTCCCTTCTGACTAGTGACTCATAATCGAATGGTTAAATTGACAGATAGTGCAGAGACTAGATATTTCTCTAGAGGAAGCACGAAACTAAACAACTAAAAATGATGGCAAGATCTTTGCAAGAGCCACATACTTCATATACAGGTAGACTATCAATAGGAAGCGAAAAAATTTGGTATGCATTTTATCTCTCACAGAACATACACATAAAGGAGAGTGAATATAACTGCAAAGACCTTCATATACATGTTGACTATTGAGTACAGGCACGGCTACTGGTTTCCATACTGGGAAAGGCTGCAACACTTACTAATTGGACCTAACCTAGACTCTGGGTTACGCTACAGATCAATCTGTCAGAACCAAAATTTTAGAAGGGAGGGGGAGGGGACGGGGACAATATTACACTCTAGCCAAACATTTACATACTGTATCTTTTTTCAGTTTTATAATCAACTACTAAATAACATCAAAAGCTAACTCCAAGATAAAATATACAGATAGCTTATTTATCCCTAAATGTCACATTTCCCGACAGTTTACCACAACAAATTGTACTAAAAGATGCACTTTGGAGAGATCTTTAACGCGGTGTATGTTAGCTTTGCTGTATGTGCTTAATGTTTTTGGTATTTTCATTTCTAAACTTCAGATTTCAATGTTTTGTGCACTCACATTGTGGTGTTTTGAGTCCACTTGATGAAACAGTGATGTTTCCACGAGGTCATAAATCTTTTGCTGTGACTGGCTGACACGAGCCATCTGAGCAACTGCACTGTATTTGTCATTTACACTTGTGTAATACAAAAATATGCATTTTAAGTGGTATGGCACACACGACCACTCAGCTGTATTGTGCACTGCTCTGTTTAAATAGTGTTTATACCTTTGCCTGGATTTACAGTTTTGTTCTTGATTCATGTTTACATCGGTTCTGGGTGCACCACGCTCCTTCACTTTCTCCCTAACCACAGTTACAAAATTTTACCTGATAAACTGCACAACGAATTCATGATGCATTGTTTTCGAACTCATGGTAAGCTGTTGCTATTAGCAAGAACATAAACTCACTGAACTCATGCATAATACATTCCCAAAAAGAAACTTGCTAATAACGTACGTCACCTGCAGTCATCTAGCAAGGAAACTAAAGTAACAGGGCATATTTCGGGCAGGGATATATTTCGCGTGCTTCTTTCTCTAATCATTTCTGAAAGCCTCACTAGGTGGCAATACTTACGTTACTGTAATCTTGTGCACTCTGGTGATACATCTGCAAACTAATTCCAACAGTGGATAGAACAGCCAATGGCAGAAAAAAAAACCTCTCTACAAAACTATCAAAATAATAATACTGAACATCAATTACTGATGCATCAAAGCATAAGAGAGATATAGAGAGATAGGGATTTGGTGGTGAAGTTACAGCAACTTTCTTCATTCCCTTTCAATGTACGCAATGGGACATGAAAATTGTGTGCAGGTTGGTAGGACGCCCTTAGGCTGAAACACCAGAGCCTTCCGCACGCCTGTAAGAGCTATATTCTGAGGAAGTCATGCCCCCAAACCTCTGCTACGCAGAGCTAAGGAACATTTCTAGGCACAATCTTAAGACTAGCTCCTACCCGTCTGAAAAATATCACTGATATCACATACCAACAGCTCCAAAAACATTGACCACAATTATTTAAATCTGTTTGGGAATATGTGAAATGCATTCTGATAATTTAAATTCTATAATACATTGTTGATAAATTTCTTTTAATGTATATTTTGGGGCGGCTTCACAAAAGAGACTTTAATTCGAGCCACGCCTGAATGAGAATAATTTATAAATGGACATCGCTTGTAACATGACTAAGTGCAAACGTACTATACCCCAAATGTATTTTGTATTATTCAAGATTAATGTTACCAGTCACAATCAGTTGAGAGGGTAGATCCACGAACTTCCATTTTACAGTACAACTGGACTTCCTACTAAGCCATTAATGTAAGAAAAATATTAAGCACAGTTTAAAAATCAAAACAAAATCGGAACTGCTTTTTTGCCAAGCAGAATACAAGTAAAGCTTTTTAACCACAAAGGTTACAAAACTATACTTAACACCCCTTCATCTCTAGGCCAGTATGTGTGTAAAATTGTAGGTAGTAAATACAGTTATATTTTCAACAAGGTGAAACTAAAGTATAATGAATTAGCATTTGAGAAAATGCTAATATTAGAAGTTATTAAGCCAATTTATGTTGTAACAACACTAGAACTTATTTTACAGTGTGAACCACATCTTATGAAAACCTGTAGTCTAATAAATATTTACCTGCAGAAACTGGAGAATTTCATCCATGCCAAGATTATTGAGTGTGCGCCGATGCATGCGAAGTAAATTTAAGGCCATTGCAGTGATAACACGTTCACCGATAAACAAATAAACATCCCATATTCGTAACGTCAATGTGAATGGAACCTTAAAAGAATATAGAAACAACAATCAATACCTTGAAGCAAAGACAGCCATAAAATTATGTAGCTCGCTTGAAAGCCAATGAAACTACAGTCCAAAACACCAAGCTTGTTATAAATGCACAAAAATAACAAAATTTAAAGATTTTAGAACAAAAAAAGTCCTTTCTTAAGGCGATAGAGATTTGCCTCTTTTTCCTTCTCATAGATAAACTGATTAATTGGTTGTAAAGAGACTACAGTATGTAGCCATCATGATCTGTACCCTCAAGATGCTCAGGTCACAATGACCTAGAAAAAAAATAATAGAAACCTTTCTCAGTAACAGAGGTCTAATTGCCATGGTACATTAAGGCCAATTGGCAAATGAATATGTATTCAGTACAAATGGGTGTTTGAAAATATTATGTTAGTAAAAAACATTGTAAATTTGTAGATGCTGAAGAATTGGAAAAACAATCAAAAAGGAAGGAGATGGTAATGCTTGAGGTCAGTGCAGGAGGGGAACAAGCTGGAGTCTCCTAAGCCTATACTGCATGCTGACCCAACACACTTTTGGGGTAAGGGTGGGGTTGGGGGGTGGCAGTGGGAGGTTTCTTATAATTAATAGCAGCAATGTTAGTAAACAGTACCCACTGCTATTCACAGTGGTTTGCACTGGAGGAACAGCAAAAACTTAATGGTATGCAAAGGTAAATTCAGCTATCCAGCACTGGAAACATGTTAGCAACAACATGCATAACTTGTGTGTCTACATCTACATACATACTCTGCCAGCAACAATATGTTCCATGCATGGTGGAGGGTATGTTGTACCACTACTAGTCATTTCCCTTCCTGTTCCACTTGCAAATGGGTCGACAGAAAGCAACTGTCTGTATGCCTCCTTATGAGCCTTAATTTCTCTTGTCTTCGCGGTCCACACATGAAATATACGCTAGCAGCAACAGAATCTTTCTGCAGTCAGTTGCAAATGCAAGATATAAAATTTTTCTCAGTAGTGTTTTTCTCAAAAAGAACACTTAAGTTCATGAAGCATCTCTGTCATATTTGTATGTTGATTGAACCTATCGTAAGATATCTAGCAGCACATGTCTGAACTGCTTTGATGTCTTCCTTTGATCCGACATTGTTGGGATCCCAAACACGTGACAGTATTCAGGAAATAATGGCGCAGGTGTTCTATAAGTCTTCTTTATAGACGAGCTACATTTCCCTAGAATTCTTGCCTTCCCTGCTACTGGACTTTACGTACTTGTTTCATTTCATATCACTTTGCACTATTACCCCTAGACTAAAAACATGTGAAAGTTTTTATTAGGAATAGGGCTACATGAAGATCTGGCTGGAAGCACTCCCAAGCCAATACTTGCGGGAGAGTGTCTCCTTCCATACCAACAATGACACTGACAAACAAATTTATAAGTCATATAATTATATGGTAATTCATGAATCTCTTTTGTCCAACAGCTATTTCATCATCTGCAAATATGAGGAGCACAAAAATGTTCAACAGCAGTTTCCCCCTCATGTCAGCCCAGGTAGCACACACTCAGAAGATCAACACACACTGGGTGGAGGAAGGGGGAGGGCAGCAAATACACTACTGGCCATTAAAATTGCTACACCACGAAGATGACGTGCTACAGACATGAAATTTAACTGAGTTGAAGAAGATGCTGTGATATGCAAATGATTAGCTTTTCAGAGCATTCACACAAGGTTGGCACCAGTGGCGACACCTACAACGTGCTGACATGAGGAAAGTTTCCAACCGATTTCTCATACACAAACAGCCGTTGGCCGGCACTGCCTGGTGAAACGTTGTTGTGATGCCTCGTGTAAGGAGGAGAAATGCGTACCATCACGTTTCAGACTTTGACAAAAGGTCGGATTGTAGCCTATCGCGATTGCAGTTTATCGTATCGCGACATTGGTGCTTGCATTGGTCAAGATCCAATGACTGTTAGCAGAATATGGAATCAATGGGTTCAGGAGGGTAATACGGAACACCATGCTGGATCCCAATGGCCTCGTATCACTAGCAGTCGAGATGACAGGCATCTTATCTGCATGGCTGTAACGGATCATGCAGCCACGTCTCGATCCCTGAGTCAACAGATGAGGACGTTTGCAAGACAACAACTATCTACACGAACAGTTTGACGACGTTTGCAGCAGCATGGACTATCAGCTCGGAGACCATGGCTGCGGTTACCCTTGACGCTGCATCACAGACAGGAGCGCCTGCGAAGGTGTACTCAACGTCAAAACTGGGTGCACGAATGGCAAAACGTCATTTTTTCGGATAAATCCAGGTTCTGTTTACAGCATCGTGATGGTCGCATCCATGTTTGGCGACATCGCGGTGAACACACATTGGAAGCGTGTATTCGTCATCGCCATACTGGCGTATCACCTGGCATGATGGTATGGGGTGCCATTGGTTACACGTCTCGGTCACCTCTTGTTCGCATTGACGGCACTTTGAACAGTGGACGTTACATTTCAGATGTGTTACGACCCATGGCTCTACCCTTCATTTGATCCCTGCGAAACCCTACATTTCAGCAGGATAATGCACGACCGCATGTTGCAGGTCCTCTACAGGCCTTTCTGGATACAGAAAATGTTCGACTGCTGCCCTGGCCAGCACATTCTCCAGATCTCTCACCAATTGAAAACGTCAGGTCAATGGTGGCCGAGCAACTGGCTTGTCACAACACGCCAATCACTACTCTTGATGAACAGTAGTATCGTGTTGAAGCTGCATGGGCAACTGTACCTGTACACGCCATCCAAGCTCTGTTTGACTCAATGCCCAGGCGTATCAAGGCCGTTATTACGGCCAGAGATGGTTGTTCTGGCTACTGATTTCTCAGGATCTATGCACCCAAATTGCATGAAAATGTAATCACATGTCAGTTCTAGTATAATATATTTGTCCAATGAATATCCATTTATCATCTGCATTTCTTCTTGGTGTAGCAATTTTAATGGCCAGTAGTGTATATATTAATAACTGGTGCTATATTCATATTATTTACGTTTAAAAGCATCAACAATTACCTTTTTCTTTAAATTTATTGGGACCCTGCCTCTCTCTCCCACTAGTTTGAACCAGCACCCATAATCCTCTTTTGGTAAATGCTGCTGTGACGTGAACAGAAAGCATTTAAAATACAATGCTTTTAATTGTTTGGTGACAAATCAATTGCTTTTTAAGTATTACTGTCACTTGTCTGAATTATTTTTTATGATAAATATTTGTCACCATTTGTTAATTTTCTTTGATTTATACAATTAATATAGTTTCAGAAAATGAATCATGTTTTGCAGATACTGTATTTTCCAATTCATTTATCTAGAGAATCACTTTTCATCCAGTCATATGACTTCTTCCATTCTCACATCATTGAGTGTTTCGTCATTCACTATTAAATAAATGACTATTCATAAAAATGGTCTGAAAGCTGAACTAAAAGCTAGTTATTGGCACTCAATAAAATCAAATAATGGAATGAAAGTAACATTAATCACAGATGATAATGGAGTACAATCAACAATGGTTTAACGCTCAGTTGCTCATGTGATAATTCCTGACGTGGTTACGCATGTGGATGACAGGTGTCCTCCACCTCCACACCATAAACAGTGTATTTCCACACTTTGGACAGTGTATATAAATGATTTTAGAAGTGTTTTATTTAAATCTAAATATAATACTTTTAATTCACAAATACAGTAAGGTATACATTAGGTGATAAATATTTTTTACAGTTGTTCATAAATAGCCCCAGGACCTCTAAATAGCAGCCAACTTCTCATTCTCTCTGTGAACACCTCTATCAACGATATTATCACCTGAGACATCTCAAGTGCAACCTGAATCAAAAATGTTCAAATGTGTGTGAATTCCTAAGGGACCAAACTTCTGAGGTCATCAGTTCCTAGACTTACACCTTACTTAAACTACATTAACTTATGCTAAGAATCACACACACACACACACACACACACACACACACACACACACACAAGCCTGAGGGAAGACTCGAACCTCTGGCAGGAGGGGCCACACAATCCATGACATGGTGCCTCAAACCACTTGGCCACTCCCACCCTGAAACAGTTTTTACTCATGCACAGGTAGCATGATTCAAGTCTGTTGCTCTTTGAGTTATCCAACAACTCTGACAAACTCATTCTAGAATGTCTTCGATATCCACACAATATTACAAACCAATAAAACTCTGATCTCTTATAACATCTGTTTCTTTAGCATCCCTTTCCCTAGAACAGTTAACATGAACTTCATTGATGTAAATTCTAGTACATGTTGCAATTAAGGAATATTAAATTTTCATTCAAGAATAACTTTTTAATTTCTATTTCTGTCTTTGTTATACGAGCTTCATTTTTTGGTTCAGGTAAATGTGTACTAACATTAGAAGCTCTTATTCTAACATTAGTAGGATATTTACTTTTCCTCCATTTAGCTATTCCATCTTTTCATATAAGAAATACATCCTCTTGAATTACTCCTTTCTGTGATTCAAATTCATAATTTTCTGACTATTCTTATTCTGTTCCTGAATCATGACCACTTTCATGTACACAATCCTTGTTCTCCGAGTCAGCAACACTGCTGTAAGGACCTTCATCATCCAGCTCTTGCAACCATTCCAGCCATCATCATGATCTCTGCTAAACTCTGTCCTAGGTTTTTCACTTTGACATTTATTCCACAAACTAAAAATATAGAGAATATTTACTTTTTGGAAGTACATATTCCAGGTAATTACCTGTAATCAGTTTAGATATGCCTAAAATTATGCACATTATTGCTTTCCTAGATTCAGTAAAACTTTAAAGAAACAAACACTACTTTGTTTCAAATTGTAGCAATAGTGCTCATGAAGATGACTAGTTTCCTCCAGGCTACAATAATGTTTCATGAACAATGCAAGCAGAGTAAATGAGAGACAATGATAGCTGAAACTAACAGATGGAGAGTGACAGAAAGTTAACAGCACCAAAACAACTGCTGAATGCACTAGGTCTCAGTTAACTCCAATGGTCGCTTCCAGCGGTCCAGAGTCATGCAAACATGGTAACAGAGTGTGTGCAGTGATGGTAGGGATGGGCTTAACTACGAAGTACCAATGTGTAAATGTAAGGAGTACTTCCTCATGCCCATGAACTCTTATACCTGCACCGGCTGTGAAATGTAAACAGATTTGTGTGTATTGGTTTGATTTACATGTCTGTAGCCAATAATGTAATTTTCTGAATAATATGTCTATGTTCAATACAACTAAATGGCGGAATAAATGTTTGAGGCCTAAATTCAAAACAATTTTAACTAATGGACATTAGACCTTTTCAGTAAAATGGAATGCAAACAGTCTACAAAATATGACAATCTTCTTTTCTCCTTCAAGTACCCATAAGGGAACTTTTATGCTCAACTTTGTACTGCCCATGATACATCAGCTTAATCAGTTACATGTCAACTGCACTGGAACAATTTAATCCACTTTAATCCACAGAAATACTTCAATCAATTTTAAATGATAAAAAGAAGAATTAGTCTATTCAGTATATTATTAAATGAATATGTAGGGTTATTATATGTTCGGGATTAGCCCAAACAGTCCTGTTTTTTAGTGCTGTCCTTGATAATGTCCAGGTTCCAAGAATTTTATGACTGACATGGACTTTATTAAATTTTTGGGTTGTGTGTTTTGACATCTTGCTTTTAAAAATTTTCCTATGGTCGGGTGTCTCTCAGTCAACCAGGCAGCAAGCGCTCGTACTGAATGGGAGGCATGGCTCCCGGTTCCGTCACAACTTTTCTCTTTCATGTTAGTCCTTTGGCAACACAACAGGGGCAACGTGTTAGTGTTGTTTGTGTATGTAAAGTAAGTCATCTACTTGTTTTCAATCATTTATCTGTCTTTGTTTTTTGTCTCACCTTTTAGCACTGCCCAAGAGAAAGTGTGTGTTTAATGTTAACCTCCAAAAGGAATACAATTTTTCAAAAACTCTGTATGATGGTAACAATGAATATACAGGGTGATTCAAAAAGAATACCACAACTTTAGGAATTTAAAACTCTGCAACGACAAAAGGCAGAGCTAAGCACTATCTGTCGGCGAATTAAGGGAGCTATAAAGTTTCATTTAGTCGTACATTTGTTCGCCATTTCAGCCAATAAAGTTTTTGGTCCCTTTTTCTTCGAAGGTGCTACTGTAACTGGACTACAGTATCTGGAGATGTTAGAAAATTGGCTGTTCCCTCAGCTCAAACAAGAAGCACAACAATTCATATTTCAGCAGGATGGAGCGCCACCACATTGGCACTTATCTGTCCGTAACTACCTGAACGTCAACTACCCGAGGCGATGGATTGGCCGCCAGGCAGCCCGTGACAGAGCACGTCATCACTGGCCTCCAAGAAGCCCTGATCTTACCCCCTGCGATTTTTTCTTATGGGGGTATGTTAAGGATATGGTGTTTCGGCCACCTCTCCCAGCCACCATTGATGATTTGAAATGAGAAATAACAGCAGCTATCCAAACTGTTACGCCTGATATGCTACAGAGAGTGTGGAACGAGTTGGAGTATCGGGTTGATATTGCTCGTGTATCTGGAGGGGGCCATATTGAACATCTCTGAACTTGTTTTTGAGTGAAAAAAAAAACCTTTTTAAATACTCTTTGTAATGATGTATAACAGAAGGTTATATTATGTTTCTTTCATTAAATACACATTTTTAAAGTTGTGGTATTCTTTTTGAATCACCCTGTATTTATTGCAGATAGTATACTGGAGAACTTTCTGCTGCACATAAAGGAAAGGCTGCTGCTGAAGGCTACAAATAAAGAGTTTGCACGGAAATGAAACAATGCTTTTAAAAACCACCTGTGAACAGCTGAACATAGAAGAGACTTTTTTAAAGCCACAGATGGGAATAATGATGATCTGGAGTATGCTGCTAAAGCAATCACATTTTCATACCACACTGTCTGTCGAGAACTCAGTTCAAAATATCAGACTGCACATCTGAAATGGTTAAAATATTATATGACCCAAAATCTTCATCTGCTAGAACCAAAACTGGAGGCAATTATTGTTATGTTTAGTGAAAAACATCACTGAACAAATTAATTGTACTGAGACACTGAACTTAACACTTTCAGGTAGTTCCAAAAATATGTCCTAGGTTGGATCTAAAAAATATGGTAAGACTGCGAATATGTAAAATCTTATGTTAAATTTGGCCTATCCCCCTGACAAGTCTTTACATAACCCCCAGGGGGTAGTACTACCCTTTTGGGGCAGGGGCGGGGGAGTATCTACACCCTTGTGGTATACAACTGCTTTAGTTCAACAAATAAAAGCACTACACATGGGTTTCACTCAGAAGAATGAACTGGTAGCTACACCAACTAGAACACCAAAGAGTGGTTCAGTTGAAAGAACAAATACTGGTTTCACTTGAAAGATAGAATGAATTATTCAGTCAATATGCAAAATTACAATGAACTGTGTTGACCGCTTCCATTCGGTTGCTACCACAGAGTGGTTTCATTGAAAGAATGAGTGAGTAGGCCAACCAACACATGAAGCTACAACCAATTTAATCAATTCTTTTCCAACAACTGACTAAATATCTTCATTCAGTTTTCCCATCATTACCTGTGTGAGGTAATACTGGATGTTATGTTATTATTAAGCAATGTCACGTTTATACTATAATGGATCGCTCTGTGATGACTGAAGATGGTTAATACTAACAATTCTTCAAGTTTTAATTCTTTTATAGATCTGAAAATCATCAGACAAACAAATCATCTTATAAACAAAACTTGCAAAAATGAATGCAAACCAATTGTGATTAATAGTCTATAGCTATCTAGAACACTTGAGTTCCTTCCAGGTTTTCATAGAGAAACACCACTTGTAAGGAATTTCCAAGTCTTGTCATAAACAATGAAGATACCAGTACTGGTGTTTCACTCTTGTTGCTAATATGTTTAAGTCTTTGGTTATGAGAATGGAATCATATGAAGGTATAGTACTGCTCAGCATTCACTGACTGGGGTGTTGCATACACAAAGGCACACTGACATACCACTATATGTTTATGAGACAGACATTTTTTCTTAAGTGGAATGCTAAGCGATAAGAAACTATTAGAGACTCAGTAACAGTGTCCTTGTTAATGAAGATACTAAACACTTTTGTAGGAAACAGTTACACATGCAACAAAGCCCAGCCAGTACCTGAGAAGATGGGGAGTGACCTCTCATTGATATTGCCTCCCTACTGCCTTTCAACACTATAACCATGTTCAACGAAGTATGTACAGAAAGCACTACCAAAGGAATGGGAACGGAGGAAAACAACAGCTTACCCTGCAATAGAGCTCTACATGGAGGGAAACATCAATACATTGAGTTTGGGTCATTCCTAGAGGCATACTTGAATGACCTAACTGGCTAAGGTGACTTTTCACAATAACCACAAGATTTGTGTTCAGATTAGAGGTGGGTCATTTGCAAATGATCAGGCCAAAAGGAATGGTTCACTAAAGTGAAGGACAGAGGAACAACCTCAGTCGCCATCTGTCTCATTTCTAAAATGGCTGCTCACCGTTCCCTTCGGTCACGATTGGTCTTGTCTGCCAGTCTAGCTCCCCTGTACCCGTTCCTGCATTGGCCAGACTAGTTCTTTCATTAGTCACTCATGCCAGTTCCACAGCTCCTAGTTCAGTATCTCGTCACTCGTTTCATTCACTGCACTCCCCTACTGTCATTACAAACTGTTCTTGTACTCTGGACTTATGGTTCTTTGTGTTTTATTGAGCGTCCATAACTGATAATTTATGAGTATTTTATAATTACACATCTTACATAAAAATCACATTGTATGTAATACATATCTTTTTTCAGGTATGACAGAATATGTGTTTAGAAAATTGCATTTTTTAAATTATTTGTACATTTTCTTAAGCTGTTGTGTAAGTTCACATAAAACTTATGAATTCTATATTTCTTCCATAAACAAAATGTGACACTTATGAAGACTAATTTTTCATGTGTTGTTGTTTCTGTGTGCTACCAACTAGTTTGTTTCATTTTCTTTGTGAAAAAAAAATTAAGTTCATGATTTAGGCTTGTTAGGAAATGGGAAGGGGTACATCACCATTCAAAAAGACACTGAATGCCAGAAGATAGTATTTCCTTTTAATCTTATAAAAATAAAAAATAATAAAAAAATTGATTGTTTAGAAGCAGATCTTAATCCAAACACTTTTATACTTTCAACTTAATTATTAACTGCTGCATTAACTTTAATAACACAGTCTACAAACCTACTATTTGCTAAGTTTGTGAGAAAGATATGAGAAGGAAAGCATGCTTTCTTTTAAAACAATTTATTCTTCCATTAAGTCTCTTCTTTGTCTGAGAATCTCATAACTCTCAGCCAGCCTGAAGCATATACAACGTGTAAATGATAACTGTTTACAACGTACCACAGTCATCTATAGGAAGTCGAGACAAACTATTTTATACATGACACTTCTGGTCTATCAAGTCAGGAAACAACCTCAAACTGGCCAACTAGAACCACCTAAGCTACAGCCTATGTTCAAGGTTTTCATATTCTCTAGCTATCTACGTGTAAAGCATTACTCCACTAGAGAAAATTAATATGATTTTTTAGCGGGAAATTTAATGTAGTTCAATTTTTTTTACAGGCATAAGTTTTTCCTAGAGACCGTAGTTTTCGAGTTATTACAGATAAAAGTACAACAGTGACCAACAAATGTTGCTCCCCCCTCCCCCCCCAAAAAAGTATCCCCTGCCAGTCAGAATTGCACAAGCCCTGGCCCTCCTTTAAAATGTTGGAGTGATAAAATCTGCCCCCCACCCCTCCCCAATTGTAAAGATCTTCAAAATGGTGGCATGGGCTAAGTTTTCAAGATTTTGCAAAAGAGTAGTCTTTTTATTGTCACTGGTAATGTTACGACAATCTTTCAGCACGTTTATGTAGTTGCTGCCATTGCTGATACAAAGTGTCTAATTTTAGTACACTGTTTCTCAGGTCCTATGTTGGAAGAAATGATATTTCCAAATACAATTTCAGTTCCCGTACAACTAGTATGGCACTTTGATGCCTAGTTAATACACACACCAACAAAGTGTAAAGGACATTTAACAGAATACTGGCCACTTATTTTTATTTTTTCTGTAAATAATGAGGACATCTTCCCTCAAAAGTGAATGATGACTGGGTTCTTGGGTGGTCTGCGCTGGGTCATCAACAGGTACAAGTTCTATAATTACCCTACTTCCATTCAGCCAGCTGGCTACTGTGATGCTTTCTGAGAATGCATTCAGCTACGGAAATCAAAGTAAACAACCTGTCTAGATTAGGTAATCAACAAATTTATCATGCAATCATGCAGAAGTGACACCTGGCTGGACTTCTCTGGATTTTTCAGATTTTTATAGTCCAGGAGCCTCCCTTCTGCTTATCAGTAAGTTCAAATTTCCCACACCTCGTTTCGATATGGAATGGAGCTCCAGAAAAGAAATCATAAATTTTAGAAAGAGTCACATAAGTGCAGCCAAACAACACTTCAAATTTTTATCGCTGAGTTGATCAACACCATTCTCCACTATTCAGTTTTCAATTATTTTGATTATCTGTAATTTTAGATATCAATATTTATCTGTAATGGTAGACAATGTACACTGAGATTCTCTTTAAAACTTTTCAGGGTAACTTGTAAAGGCAAATTAGTAATGAAATTTTAACAATATTAAAGACGCTAAAATTTTCATATTCTGGCAGTACATTGTGGTATCACTTCAATAAAAAAGATGTGGCTCGAGGGTATGCAAATATTTCAAAGTTGTCATCAGTATTGCTAGAGGCTCTATGGGTAACTTAAAAAGCTATCTCACAAAAAGACATCCCCCAGTGCCACTGGAAAGCATGGGTTTTTGACCTGGATCTCCACCATCAAAACCTGCAGGAACAAGTTCTATAATGTCAACTGTATTTTACCAGTGATCCACACCAGCCTCTAATGCACTAGCCTCTGTTTCTGCTACAGGAAGCAAAAAGAGTGAATCCATCTGCAAAGTTGTTCCGTTATCATCGAACAATCTGATCTGTAGGACACCTTCATTTGCCGCCTTTGAACCTGTTTTGGTAAGAGTAGGGCAATCATGTTTGACAAATTTTGTCAACATTTTTAAGCTCCCAATTTATAAAAGCAAAGAAAATGACATTCAGTCACTTAAAATGATTTGTAAGGGATACCATCCCTTCAGGATTATGGAGGATACAGAATTTAAGAAGTTTGTCTCCCTGCTCTGCCTAATCAACTTCCTAGTAGGAAACACTTTCCATCAACTTTCTGCCACAACTATCTAATCAACTGTGCAATAATTTACACGGAAAATGGTTTCTGATAGCGGCAGTCACTTTAACAATTGACTGGTGGAGTTCCGTGAATAACCAAAGTTTTACTGTAATTACTGCACACCATGACACGAAGCTCCATTCGAGTGTACCGAGTTGCCTGGAATTTCACCTCAGCACATTGCTGAAAATATAGCATTTTTCTAAAAAGAGAAGTAACCAACTGATCAGTACATAGCAAAATGGTGGCAGTTGTAAGTAACAATGCAGTTAACATTGTTGCTGCAGTCAAAATTTGTAAATGAACTCAGATGCCCTGCTACACCCACACTATTTATTTAATTGTCAAATCAAGTATAAAACTGTAGTGACTCCTTCCTTTCCCTCCATCTGCAGCAGCAGACGACGGGCTGTGTAAACCAGAAACCAGCTTCACAACACCCTCGTGGGTCGCTCCTGTCAGGGGGAGAATGCAGACGGCACGCTTTCCGGACGTTAGGCATGCCGAACTGTCACTCAATCAGTCTCTTGTTCCGCTCTGATGAGGCAACATTCCAGTTGTGCTCCCGGTAGCTCGCCAGCACAACGCCATGTGGCCTGCATCATCATCAGCTGCATTATTGCCGGTGTATGCACGAAATGCATCCCAAGCTCGTCGCCGTTGTCCTCTTGTGATCCATTTAATGAGAGGAATGCTACAGCATTTTCTCCATGGCGCCTTCCTGAGATGTGTCTTCTTGAAGCAGTTCTACTGACTAAAGGAGTATGAAGCCCAATGCCGGACGCCTAGTTCGTCCCCCGGGTATAAGCAATTGGAGTACTGCATGCAGTGTAGTGCAAATAGTGCAGTGAAATGCAGTGCATGCCAAGACTACCGTGCTGATTTATTACTATCTTATCCCTAGCCGTTTTAGCGTTCCCTTGCCACCAAGCGCGCCATTGAAGCATTTTTTTCCCACCCTGCTGACGAAGCCCAACAAAGGTTGTAAGCCACCCGTGGTCCAACCAGTCCAGACCATTCTCAGTTAAGAGGTATTAGCCCATTTTGAATGTTACTGTAGCCATTAGCTTTTGTATTTGTAAGTCAGAACCAGTAGGTGTGGCTCTTCCAGAGTGGCCCTTCATGTACTACCGTTTTCTTAACTAGCACACCATGTAGGCATGTGCGCCCCCTCATAATTCATTCCATCATTGATGACCCCCTGTAAACCATAGCACTGAGTCTCATTAATGGTTTTCCTTTTTTCTTAATATTCCAATTAGCACAACCCACATGGTTGCAAAATCACTTCCAACTAGGTCAGTCGGACGCATCCAGCTTGCCAGCCATCCACCCCCTGCCCTCTCCACCCGTCGGCACCCCTCCACACACGCCATCCCTTCACGTGCACCAGCGTCCCACTCCCGTGCCCCTCAAGGTACGCCACCCCCCGCCCCCACCCCCCACGCACATCACCATCACCCTCCCGGAAGTGACAGACGTGCACCTGGATAAGCTACAGTGTAACCATTAACCATGCGGCATAATGAAGACACCTTCCCCAACAAAACAAGGTGGAGATTGTATTGTGCAGTCTACATGGCGCGTGCCCCACCTGCTTCCTCCTCTGCAACATTGCCTGCCAGCACCCTCCCCCACACACCACAAAATGCTATACGCATGGTTAATTTGCGATGTCTCTGCCACATGATCCCACCCCCACGGAAGCCCAATGGGCGCTCTAACCGGCCCCATTCTGGGCACCGACTTCCTTGGTCATTAAGGCCTATTGGCCAACGCAGTGAAGTGCAGTTTAATTGAGGGCACTTCCGGCAAGACCGTCCAGTGCAGCTCCCGCCCCACCATGTGCTTTGCCGTGAAATAGCTGGCTGTTTCAGGTCCATACGCTCTGCTCCTTGCAGAACTCCCCCTCCTCATGGAGCCATCTAGCACCCCCCCCCCCCTCCCCGCCCCGCGAAATGTTCAGCATGACACTGTGCATTAAATAACAACTACCCCTGGAGCTCCAATTTTCTGCTGTGACTGTCCCCTACCTGCTCACAAGTGCAAAATCACACAAAAGGAGTCTGAAGAACTGTTCACTGCCGGCGTACTTCGCCCTTCCAAAAGCCCATGGCTCTTCACCTTGTCCCCAAGAAAAACAATTCCTGCCCTTGTGGTGATTACCGCAAACTAAATGCCGATAACATCCTGACCGCTATCTGGTCCCTCTCCTCTGCACTTACAGTGACGTCTTCTCAGGAGCTACTATCTTCAGTAAGATAGATTGCACTAAAGCTTACACACAAATCCTAGTCACCCCAGAGGATATTGAGAAAACAGCTGTTCAAGAATGCATTCATGACATTTGCCCTATGCAATGCCGCACAAACCTGGCAGCGGTTTTTGGACAACACCCTCCGAGGTGCATGAGGGTGTTTCGGCTATCTACATGATATACTCATCTACTCCAGAGACCCACATGAGCATCACCAACATACACACAAAATGTTTTCCTGTCTACAGAAAGCTGGCATGATCTTCTACTTGGCAAAATGCGTTTTTGGGGTGAGTGATGTCGAATTCCTTGGACACGTTGTCTCTGCCATCAAGTCCCAGCCCCTCCTCGTGACAGTACAGGCAGTAGTGGAAATTCCACGCCCTATTACCTACAAAGAGCTCTGGTGTCTCATTGCCATGGTCTATTTTTTCCGTCCCCCTCCTTCTGCCACACAAGAGTATCTTACTGCAGCACTCCATGCTGATAAAAACGGAGGGAACAAGCTGGTCCCTTGGACCATGGCCATGATCAGGAGCTTAGAAAAAACAAAATAGGGCCTACCCTATGTGGCCCTACCAGCTCTTCCCCTCCCCCCTCCCCTCAATAGAGGTGGATGTGAGCTAGATGGCTATTGGAGCCATCCTTCAACAATACATGGACAACATTGTTTCTTGAGGGTGACGGAAGTGCACATGCCTGGATGTGCGATACTGTGGACACGATCAAATGCCGGTTTTCGGGAAGGCGGGAGGGAAGAAGGGACGGGCGATCATTGAGCCGTCAGGTTGTGAGTGATCCACAAGGATATCGCACCACATCTTCGTCCAAGCTCTCCGATACACAACACCACTGGGGCACATATAGCTGCGAGCTGCCTGCAGTCCATGAAGCCGTCCACTATTTCCGATCTTCAGTTGAGAGATGTGTCTTTACAATCTCTACAGACCAGCACCCCCTAGCTTCTGGCTTTTGAAGGAAAGACATAGACCAGATCTCACCCTGACAATTTGGGCTATAGGATTATATTGCACAATTTACTACCGATGTCTGGCATGGGGCCGGCATCGACAACATTGTGGCAGATTGCCTTAGCCGCTCCTGTGCCATCACCTAACCCTTAGACTACAATTCCCTGACTGCTGCTCAAGAGTGCGACCTAGACCTGGCCCATGCCTTTTGGAATGCGGACACCACCTCAACCTCCAACTAAGATCCATACCTGCGTCCAATAGTAAGACCTGGTGCGACATCCTTTTGGATCCTTCACAACCTGATGGCTCAATGACTGCCTGCCCCTTCCTCCCTTCCACCTTCCAAAACCCGTCATTTGACTGTGTCCACGGCCTTACACACCAGGCATGTTCACTTCCGTCTCCATCATCATGAAACAACGCTTTGTCCGGCCGAGCATCCAACGTGACTGCAGCAACTGGGCCTGGTCCTGTGTTCCGTGCCAAGGTCGGATGGCGTGTTCACACCCCGACACAACACCAGTTCACGCACTTTCACCTTGACATTGTCAGCCCACTACCCTCCTCCAACGGGTATTGATATCTGCAGACAATTATTGACAGACTTTCTTGCTGGCCGGAGGCCACCCCTATTCCACACATTTCAGCCAAAACCATGGCTCAACCTTTGTTCAAACCTGGGTGTCCCGCTTCGGTTGCCCACGTGACATCACTATAAACCTTGGGTGCCAGTCCACCTCGCCATCTTCCGATCTCTGACAGCCACCTATGGCTCCAGTCTCCACCATACCACCAGCTAGCACCCTGGAGCTAACAGCAAGGTGGAGCGGTTCCACCACACACTTAAAGCTGCCCTCACATGCTATTCTTCTGAATGGTCTGCTGCCCTGCCCTTTGTACTTCTATGCCTTCAGATCACACACAAAACTGACCTGGGAACTTTGATTACTGAGCTGGTCTACGGACAGCCACTCTCCATTCCTTGTGAGTTTTTGTAAGTGACCTTACTCCCTCCTGACATCATCATCCCAGGTTTTGTGCAGCAGCTCCAGGGCTTTATGTCCCAACTGTGACCAACACCTCCGCAATGGCATGATGTGAACTGTACCTTCATCCTCTGGGACCTCATAGCATGCACACACATAATGCTTCAA
Organism: Schistocerca americana; assembly: GCF_021461395.2. NCBI lineage: Eukaryota > Metazoa > Arthropoda > Insecta > Orthoptera > Acrididae > Schistocerca > Schistocerca americana. The sequence continues at coordinate 705,369,644 of NC_060119.1, read as the reverse complement.
GTGGATGCATACCAACCGCCTACCCGCCCTCAGAATTCGGACCCACACCTGGTGTTGTGATGCGGGGAGAAAAGACATTCTCCATTCATCTGAATGGGGTCACAACTACTATCTGCGTAGACAGGCTCAAGCTGGCCTATGTCCTAGAGCCCCCTCCAGCCAACAAGCACAGCACCACTGAGGTAGAGTTGTCCTCACCTACCACCGGATCCAGCCACAGCACCATCAACAACAGCGTACAATAAAATGAAGGCCAACACCATTCCCTCTGGTATCCCTGATGTACCACCAGCTGATGCCACCCCGAACACTGTATCCAACACACCACCAGCCGACGCTGCCTCTGGTCTCCTACCAACCGACTAAATAAGTGACACACCTCCCAGTGCCTAGGATCCTGATGTCGCCACCGCACTGGCCTATTCGCAGCCTCCAGCCGACATAGAAAGTGCCCTATCCCCACAGGTGCTCACCATGCTCAACAGAGTGTCATCACCACTGCCGCTAGCACCTGCAGCATGGAGCAGCAATGGTACTTCGCATGCTCCCAATGACACATGCCCCTCCCCTTTCACTGGAAACCACAGCATGAGCACAGCATGCCCCACAGAAAGCATCATCAGTAAGCTTCAAGCACCCCTCTGCGCAGTTGACACCGGTGTCTTCCTCTCGAAAGGGCGGAACTGTGTGGTGACTCCTTCCCTTACCTCCATCTGTAGCAACAGACGATGGGCTGCATAGACCGGAAATCAGTCCCACAACACCCTCACTGGTCACTCCCACTAGGGGGAGAACTTAAGACAGTCACGCTTTCCAGACTTTGGGTATGCCAAACCGTCATTCTACCAGTCTCTTGTTCCGCCGCGACGAGGCAATATCCCTGGCCACGCACTCGGCAGCTCGCCCGCGCATTGCTACATGGCCCGCATCACCGTTCGCCGCATCTTTGCCAGGGTATGCACGAAGCACAGAACTCTTATCCTACACTTGTTGCCATTGTCCTGTTGTGGTCCATTTAATGAGAGGAGTGCTACCATGTTTTTTCCTCGCTGCCTTCCTGAGCTGCATCTTCTTGAGGCAGTTCTACTGTCTACAGGAGTACAAAGCCTGATGCCGGATGCCCCGGTTCATCCACCTGGTATCAGCAAATGGAGTACTGTGGGCAGTGTAGTGCAAATAGTGCAGTGTGTGCTAAGATTTCCAGGCTGATTTATTACTATCCTATCCCCAGCCGATCTGGCAATCATTTGCCACCAAGTGTGACATTTAAGTTTTTTCCCCCACGCTGCTGGACAACTCCAAACAAATGTTGCAAGTCACCCATGGTCCGCCCAGTCCAACCCTCCTCGATTGAGAGGTATTAGCCCATTTCAAATATTACTGAAGTCATTAGCTTTTGGATTACTAAGTCAGAACCAGCCTGTGCAACTTTTCCAGCATGCCCCTTCATGTACTACCGTTTTCTTAACTAGCACCAATTGGGAGTATGGTAAAAAGATTTCATTTGTCGTTCTATACGTCAAAAAAAGATTCATTTGCAATGAATAAATTTAAAGAAATGCAGGCACAAATGAATCTGCCAATACTAAAATTAAAACAAGAAGTCCCAATGCGATGGAACTTGTCTTTTCAACAAGCTGGTCTGTGTTTTTTGGAATAAATTGTCCATAATTATAACTTCAACTGGTCTCGGAAACAATGAGCATAAATTGACGCTGGAGGGGTGAAAATCATAGAACATTCCACAAAATTACTTCAAATCTTTTATGAAGTAACTAGCGAGGTGAGCACAGAGCAGAAAGATATGAAGGGTGTTCAATAAGTAATGAAACATGAATGTTTGCTGAAAGTAGGTTTGTTTTATTCATGATAGAAATACACCATATTATTCTCCACCCTTTTGGCTACAAAACACTGTTTTTCAACATTATTAACATTCAATGTGATGGACTTATGCCACCTTACTGGGTGGACCTGTATGTTTGCATGGTACTACTCTCCTGGTCAATGGCAGAACCATCAATAAAATTATCACGATCAGCCTCGTAATGCACAAGCAATTCTGCGCAGGTGGAACTTTGTTGCTCTTTATGGTCTTCTGTTAGACGGTGAAAAACCCAGTGGGCACACACTTCTGGGTACTCTAACTGGTGGATGAGCACGCCAGCACCCCCAAAAGAGACGTCTAGCTATGCAGCAAGGTGGGTGTTTGTGATCCATCGATAACCTCAAATGAGTATCCACACGTTTTGACATTGCAGGAGTCACAGCTGTGTGTGGCCAGCAGGCACACAGGACATCAGACAAGTGTGCGCGACCTTATTGCAATGGTGATGCATGCCTCGCCCAACAACTCCCCATGCTTTTGTTCACTGCCAGGCCTCTGCAAACATTCTGCAAGGCCCTATGAATATCTGCGATGCTCTGGTTTTCCACCAAAAGAAAATCAATGACAACTATCTGCTTGGAATGCACCTCCATTACAGACACTATTTTGAAGGTTATGTATTGCGCCAACCCTCTCTGAACTTCATGAAACTTTAGGGGCCAATTTGCGAATATTCCATGATATCTCAGAACAAATCACATATTTTTCATCCGAAATTCGCCAAAAGGATACGAAAAAGTGTTCCATTACTTAATGAATGCACCTCGTAATTTTCTCATATACCAGTAATGTTAAATTGATACTGAAAGTGAAAAATCTGAAGTAAGAAATAATAATAAATGAGACTACTGTTGGCTATAAATAAAAATAATCAGTCATGGAGAGCCTTTGACCAATCTTCCTTGCAAGTGCGAATGCAGACAACAAATTTTAAGTATTTTTGAACACATGACTGGAGGTATTAGTGATCCAATTATTATCTATGAAAGTAATTGTAACAGTCTAGTTCAAAAATACACTTATTCAAAGGTGACCAGTTTCAATCATTACAAGTTCTCCTTCAGATCTAAATGTAATATAATACAGGATATGAATTAGAGGGAAAAAACAGAAGAACTTGAAATTAACAAAACATATATTTACCCATTTTGATGGACATTGGCCATGTATGGAGCAGGAACCTCAGAATGACTGTAGTCAACTGTTGGAGAGAGCAGTGCAGCTATTTCTTCCATACTGGAGGCTCCACCTACAGCTGACAGCATGATGCCAGCATTAGCCAATCACGTATAAGTTGAAAGAGTATGAACAGAAAGATGCACTAATTAGTAAATGAAACATCAAAATTACATAGAATAATTTTACAACAAAGAAGAAACAGCTTGTTAACACAACTATTGTGAAATAAATGTACTAAAAGCTTTAAAAAGGAAACAAACATCATACTCACTGTATATGGGCTGCCCTCTAGAGGCATGTTGCAAAATAATTACAATGTTGTTGGTTTCTATGGAGATGATGGATGTCATATCAACGGGATTTCCAAGAGATGGCTGTGAATATTGACAGGTGATGTCCAGCAGATGATCTTCCACAGATGTACGGAGCAGTTGGTTACTGTAGAGATGGAAACCACTCAAGATCAACATTTTCTATCTCCACAGTGCATCTATGGAGGGTCGTCTACTGGACATCACGTATCGATATTCACAGCCATCTCATTGGAAATCTCCCTGATGCTACATCTTTGGTATGGCATCCATCACCTCCATAAAAACCAACAACAATGTAATTATTTTGCCACATGCCATTAGAGGGCAACCCATAGACAGCAATGTGATGTTTATTTGTTTCCTTTTTAAAGCTTTTAGTATACTTATCTCACAACATACGTGTTAACATGCTGTTTCTTCTATATTGTAAATTTATTCTAAATAATTTTGATGTTTTATTTACTAATAAGTACATCTTTCTCTACATAATTCTGTTGACTTATATCTGGCTGGCTAATACTGATATCATGATGTCAGCTGTAGGTAGTCTCTCCAGTATTTAAGAAACAGCTGTATTGCTTTCTTCCACAATTGACTACCGTCATTCTGAGGTTCCTGCTCCATACGCAGCCACTGTCCATCAAAATAGGTATATCTATCTTTCATAAATTTTTTTACCTAATTTTAAGTTCTTTTAATGTATCCCTCTAATTTTTTTTCGTGTATTATATTACAGCTAGATCTGAAGGTTATCAAAACTGGTCACCTTTGAATAAATGTTTTTGCGATTGTAGCAATTCGAGGATTTCTGTGTAAATTCTAGAACCACTCAGTGTTCTACCGTCTCGAACACACAATATTCTGGATATGAGTGTGGGAGTGTAGAATCCAACCTACTGCGCATCACATGTTTGTGTGTGCAGGTTTAAAATCAGTCGCGGGAAGAAAGTAGACGCGGGGACAAATGGCACCAACAAGTACCTGTCGGGCAATCCATAGATGTTTTAGTGTGTGTGTAAGGAAAAACCATGGAGTTTATATGCAGCTCTGTGCTTATTGTGTCATTGACTACTGTTATTAAAACAAAGACAGCTGAAAAAGAACTCTTGAAAACTCTTGACATAACCTTGCTATCGGCAAGACTTATTTTCTGATTCGTGTTAAGAGAAGTTATGGTATCTAAGGCAACTTTCTTTTAACTGTAAAGTAATTTGTTTATGACGTCTGGCTGTACAGGATACTTACAGGAAGTTACATATTTATGTGGAAAGTGAGAGTTTTATTGTGTATGGAAGTTAAATACATTGCTAATTGACGAAAAATAAAGTTTGTATGTCTACTTATGGAATAAGTAGAAAGTGTCTAAAAATTCCTATACCTAGCATTATTCTATGGAGAACAAATCAAGAGGGTTTTTCAGCAGCCAGCTAGCCAGTAAAGAAGAGTGGCTGCAAGTTCCAAGTAAGTCACCTCGTAAAGAAGTGGAAGGTGGTTTCGGGGGGATAAACCAATATAACCCAGATCCACACTCACACTTTAAGTCTTAGAACGTTAGACAAGCTAGATTGTTATAATTATTTTCACAAATTTTAAGGCATAGCAGAATGCATTTGTTAAAGAAAACAAGGCTCCAGAAAGTGCTACATAGTTGGTTAAGTTAAGAGTGTTGTTAAGGGGGATTTAATTCCAGAACAGAGGGGAAATGCCTTCCTTCCAACTTTACAACAATAATTCAAAGAAGGCAATAAAGGAAGTCACGCAACACATAAGAGCAGCTTTTTTTGGTGTTATTTTGATCCACGGAACAGCAGTGTGCTCACTGTTATGAAAAACAAAGTGGCCAGGCGTCTGTGTCGCCTGGCCAGCAAGAGCTGTTGCATAATGATTTGATTCACGGATCCAGTTATATGGCTCCTTCTGTGTATAGCGTTTTTACGACTGTGACGTGTGGGACCTGAAGATGGCATCAATGTAATCCTGAAACTGGTAGCACATAAGACGTTCATAAAATACATTTCTGCAATACATACGGCTTTTGGTAAATTATTGCATCAAGAAATACATGCCAGCCGTTGTCACACAGTCCATAATGGATCAACGAAGACAACAGTAAATGTCCTTGTTTTAATGACTGTCTCCCCAACTCGCTTACAGCCATGACCTCCTTTCACCTATTTCGTGGTAATACAATACTTTGACATTTTTCCGTGTCCTCCATCAAACCTATTTGGTTAGGATCTCATACCATGCAGTAATACTACAGAATAGAATGGACATTAATGCACTGGTTGGAAAAACAAGTTTTTTTTCCACCTGTAGTTACACTCGGGAACATAATTAAAATGTCACAGGCATACATCATGCTTGCCCATATTCTTAGCTAGAGCTGTCAGTATCTGGAGAGTTCAGTGATTCCAAGTTCATTGTGTTCATATGGATTACTCAACATACCTCAGATGTTCTAATCATATTCTATGACACAATATAGCACCAAACTTTGTTGCATTTTCAGTTGTGCCTCAAGCTCCAGTACAAGTATTAAAAATATGGACAGTTCCGAAGTGTGTGAATGTGGTGTGACAAGACTGGCTCATTTCAGATGTATTATTTGGTTTACATTAAAGACTACAGTACTAATATGGTTAACTAGTGAAACCTTTGATACTAAAGTTATCGCTTTACTTTTTGTACATTTTTTAGTGACATGATCATCACTTTCCCATGTCAGAGAAAGGCTTCAAAACCACTACTTCAAACTCTCAATTTGGTTAGTAGAATAGTAACAAGAAAGACAACAGAAAGAGAGCAAGTATAATACTAAGATATGGTTGCCTATAAAACTGATTATATTTTATGCTCACAAGTTTGCATTTTGAACAATACCCCGTGCAATCGCCAAATACCTGTTACTTACTGTATTTGTCACAATTTAGTTTGATTGAAAAATACTTCATTTTAACCGTATTTTTAAAATTTCACTCTGTTATGCAATTACTGCACAGGCCATCAAGTGTTACATCAAACTGTTGCTTCCACAGTACCTTACAAAATCACATTGTCTGACGTAACTTTAAATGTTAACAGCTCTGATGGGAAACTACCTTTCAGATCTTCCCTTTTTTGAGGAAAAAGATATTTTATATGCCTCTTTAATCTCTTTTCATTTGCTGTTCCACAATCATATTCCTAAGATAATGAGAACATTATTTAAAAAATGATCCTTACCCTATCCAAAAAACATTGGAAAAACCACTTCAGTGTATAAATGCCTGTGTCGACACCATTTTTATCAAGGTGCTTCTTCAACTTTGGCAGAAATTTATTCATTATTTTGTCATGGTGTTCTTGGTAGCGTAGCAACTTCGGAAATCCAGGAATAAAGAAACCTTGAAATGTTGATAAACCCAAAAATTATAAATGATACATTAATAGTCAAGTTTACATTAATAATCAGCTCTGTGCACAAATAAAAACTGGGTTAATGCTTACCATGCATAGCATACTTCTTATCAGCAATTAAAATGGAAAGTGCCCAAAATGCATCTTCTTCACTTAGGTACATGAGGAGGAGAGCAGCAATTTGTGACATACCCTGACAATAGCCAATATCCAAATTGTAAACACTATATGCAGAAAGAACATTAAAAAGTGCTTGCTGCTGTAGGCCATAACGCTCACGGAACATGATATGGTCACGGTATGTCCTATTGACGTCAAGGTCTATTTGTCGAATATCAGGGGACCAACGATATGCTAGCTCTAGCATGTCCTGGAAGATAAATATATATATTTCATTATAAACAACAGCATTTTGCAATTAAGATGAGAGGCATACAATAGAGGTCCATATATCTTTGAAACATTTATTTTCACCAACACTTTTAAAGCACACAAACTGGGCAACATTCTTACAGAACTGTCCATTAATAAGAAAAATGAAATCATAAAGGCAAAGTCTCTTAAATGAATAATAGAAGTTACAGAGGCCATTTGCTCTTTAGATACTTACTTTCCCTAGAACATGGTATGTTTACCTTGACACGGACTGTAAATGACCCTTCCCCAGCAGTTAAAACCATCATCTTGATGAGCCCTGCTCCCCCAAATAACCTTTCTGCAATGTGTTTGTTTCTAAATCTGTGCTATTTTACTTTTATTCCTTCAGGAAGTGAAATATTAGTACTGCTGATAGGCACAGACAAAAATATATGACACACTATTAGTTTTCTGAATTAATAGTTCCCTTCCTGGGAAGTGGAAGAATAGATTGGGGAAGGTTAAGAAAGAAATGTTCGTCACTCAGATTCCAGGTTGAATGGGACCCACCAATTTTGAGCACATGGGGAGACAAAGATGGGTCCCCACAGAGTTGCAACTCTCACTCATTCTCAAAACAGATGCATCCCTGTTATCCTGGGTCCAAGTGACCTGCTCTTCCTTTATAACCCTCCACAACCTATCCCCTCTTCTTGTGAGGAAGGAACTATTAGCTCTGAAAGCTAGGATAGAGTTGCCTAATTTTTTATATGCCTATTGGCAGTACTAATATTTGACCTGCATATTGGGTAGCAATTCTGTCTAAAAATTTATACTTTTCTAGAGAATTTTCCTTTTGGTACAGCCAAAAGAGTAAAATGTATATACTTCTCAAAGAAAATAGCACTGAAGGCATTACTACATCAGACAACCAAAGTCATATCTTTTACATTTTTTGTTTCAAAGTAACATATTCAATGACAAAATCATTATACTCTCAAATGAAAGGGAGAGTATGCAACTACAGAAATTACAGACATTCTGTACAAAGACAGAAGTTCCTCTTTATTGATATTAAGAACCTGACATTTATAATGTCAGAAGAGTATTTATATGCGCTTGAACATTTTAATATTACAAACAACATGAAGAAATTAACATAACTCCATTTAGGGTTCCAGTCGCTACTTATCAGTTCATCCGTGATGGAGCATGGTGTCCATTTCTTACATTTTCAACAGCAGGAAATATTAAAACCATCTCTCAGAGCTAAGACATAGCTTGCCTACAAAAATGATTAGTTTCACTCATGAGTAAAATAAATAGAATTTTAGAAAGATCTCCTGACAAAAAGACTATTTAATTTCCACATCTCTCATTCTTTGCAGTATTTTGTGAATTCGCAATACATTTGATACCAACCACCTCACCAATTTCACAAGGGCAAGAAATACTGGGCAATATCAGCAAAGCCATGCAGGCACAGGCTTCCTTAAAGGTCAATGTGTCACACTGCCACCACAATATCAACTGCCTCAGTCAAAAACATGTGAATGACATGGCTCATCATTTTCCAATTGACTGTAACAGCAGATAGCAGCACTCAGTGGAACGAAGTATTTGAAAAATCCAATGATCATCACTACTACGACTAATGAGCTGCCATTATCAGCAAGAACCACGTTTTCCCAATGGGGTGAAGAAGCCACCATCTTCCACAAATGTATCTGCAAACCATACATCATAGGTCACAGATATTAACAAAGCTAACCATTGCTTTGTCTTCGTACGGAAAAAGATCTATCAGATGGATGAGGCACAGTACAAATATATATTGGTACACTGAAAGTAAGCCGTGAGTGCAGTAGGAAGTACAAAAGATGTGGCATTTCTCACAGTGACAGGGTATATTTAAAGCCAGTGGAAGCTCCACATTAGCAATGTTACCATGGGGTGAAATGAAACATGTGTTAGACAGTATACTGTTCTTCACAACTGATGATACAGTGAGCTGTTAGAAGAATAAGTGCAATTATCTACCTACAGCATTCTGCTAGAGCAGAGAGATTCTGTGAAACAAATTACCACCCCATCACTCCCAAATTGTGGATGTGGTTCAACAAGTTCTTCATTAGGGTGTTTGCTGAGCACTCAATGTTAACTGATTGATCTTATTCTGAATTTTTAGATTTCAGTGAAAAATAGGAAACTGGAGAAAGTATGAAGACATTGGGCTTAAGTGTTTAGTGATCTGTCATTGTTAACATTAATGGCTCAACAATACTGAATTCAGGATCACTGCAGTAGCCAATAGCGAATGCTGTGTTTCACTTCACTGTGCTGCGATCATGCCATTTTGCTGGAATGAATGACGACTCAGTTCCTGGTTAAAACTGTGCATGTTAAACAGAAATTTCATTTGTAAAATTATCTATTAACTCTGCTATTCACTGGTATATGCTCAGTACGAAACAAATCAGACATAGTGGCTGCTCTGCATGAAGAAGGTAGGGTTCACACCACTGAAGTGTTCTGCTTGAAACAATGGTCAATGTGCAAGACAAGACTTGCTCTGCTCCCTGCACTTTCCTCAAAATCAACTAAGAAAAAGTGCACACAGTAAATATTAGTGGATACATCATCTAGCATCCAGCCAGGTGGGTCATTCCACTTTAAAGCATAATAATTCAATGAATGGTCAAGATGGCTATCTCAGGTGCTATGAGTGATGGCATTAGTGTGACTGGTCTCTACACAGACTCCATGCAGCTGTTTGACTCTTGTCCAGATAACAACCATATCCAAGACAATCACTGTCACTCACTGAACTGTCGTACATAAAACTGGAACGGTAAACCCTGAAAGATCCTCAGAATTGTATCATACATTGATCATGGTGGAATACCCTCAAAAAACTGAATCAATTATATGTGACAAATGCTCAATAATAATATACGGGAATAATTCTAATACTTTCTCTGTATTACAATGATATGAAAGACAGGCTATTTCTTAAGAGTGGTAGTAAAATCTGTTTCTTACCTGATATTTCCCTTTATTTTCTTCTTTGATGGCCTTCACATTAAGCAACAATGCCCACACTTGTCCGCGAAGAGAATTTGGTATGCCTTTGAAAAGGCGCCTTCTCATCTTTTCAGTTGTGACTGCTGTTTCCCACGAATTTATCATCTTAAGCCACTTTTTGACTCGTTCCATTTCAATTTGAATTTGACGTGCTTCATTTGGACCGGCTTTTGCTGGCAGGCGTTTGTCACTGTAAATAAAATGCTGCTTTTTCAACTGGCACGTGTTAACAAGGCCAAACATTGTATCAATAACAATCAGAGGGAAAGAATGACAAACAGTGCCACAGAAAGTGATAAAGTCCCTGTTACTCTTTAATATCAGGGACTTAAACCACTATATCTTACCTAATTCTAATTGAAATCACAAGGTACGTAGCTCAATGGCCACATTACAATTTATTACCAACTGAAAGAAAATTTACATTAGCAATACTGTAATCAAGCCGCAATAGAAGATTCCAGACAATTGTGGTGGACTTGGCGCAGCTGCTTAATGTGTCCATTTCTACCAATCACATAATGTGATTTTTGTATACACCTGCGAGTTGTCACAGCTCTACAGAAGACTATAGTGTTCACCTGCAGCTGTTTGCACTTCACAGTTGAAAGCTGGCAAGAGTGCCCTCAACTGTCAGGTTTCTTCCCATACGGACTCTACTGTACGTTGTTTGTAACACATTCCATTTAATTACGTTATGACAACAAACTCTGCTGAAACATCCACAAAAACAGGGACTTATAAACACATGCTTATACACACTGTACTAACAATAAATTTAACACATGGATAATAAGTTACATACAATATATTTAAGCAGGCCAGAACTTGTCACACAATTCACGCGGTACATCACGCCCTTGAAATCTGCCAGATTTAATTTTACGATCCACAGTTCCACAGCACAATTTTTACTGATGTACAATGGGTCAGTTTATAGAGTACATACTCCCACAAGTTATACAACATGCAATGTAGCATAACAGTTAGCGGCGTTGGCTGGAATGCTGCAGGCTGCCAGTTCAAACCAGACCACCAGCAATTATTTGTTACTTAGTATTTATCATTCCTGGAAGGTTCTTGAAATTTCTTTTGTTTATAATGGTTGCATATTCTGGAATAGTCTATGTTTGTATTAATAGCAGTGCTCTCCAAACAAGAGTTCAATCTGTTCTGCCTGTAAGTGCTGTATTTCACTGATGACCTTGCTTTTGGATTAGGACTTGAGTGTGGTTACAAAATGACACTGTTGGAGATACTAGGTACTTCAAAACCTAAATCACTGTGGCCCCAGCTAGGCAACATAAAAGTTGCCTACACAAACAGGAACCAGAATACAGGAAATTCATAGTTCCCAAGGTCCGAATACTCAGGAAACCAATGGATTCCAAAACAGCAGCACGTCACCTGTACATCAGACAGCAATCACTTGTTTTCTGGAGATGCTTGTCAGGCTCCGTATAAATAGATGAAAGGATTCGACCAAATACAAGTGGGATGACATGATGAGTATTTGGAAAATGTTTATTTTTATTTGGACGGCACAGTGCAGCAGTCCTCTGAGAACAAAGAGAAGCTAAATATCTGGAACAAATTCTAGGCCACACAAAAGAAAACATTTGGTGACAATCAGCAGCAAGTCATCTTAGCAGAAGAGCAGGGCCCTAACATCATGGGGAAATGACAGTCTTACATAAAGAATGTTTTGCACCTATGCCACATTGTGATCCAAAGTATGACAGAAGACGACAAAATTTCACGCTTGATTAAAAGTGTCACAGAAGCATGTACCAAGCTCTCCTAGCAAAATATGTCACAACAGCAGATGAATTCGTCATTGGTGCCAACAAATCAAGGAAACGTAAAAGGAAAGAGTCGGATGAAAGAAGTATGAATGAGGTTCCTATGGCAGTTGTGCAACACCACCATGAGCTCATTTCTCTCCTACACCATATAGGAAGAGAAGAGGTACAGCACTGTATCCAAGACCAAGTGGGCGAGAGATGGCAACCACAAATGTTGACCCCATACATCAGGATATAACAGAACATGGAAGAAGACGTGTATCTATCTGTAGCACCAATCTTTGCCACCAATCAAATGCATCACAAAGAATGGACTTCGCTGCAGCTATCAAATGTCAAACTAGCATTCGAACAATGCAGGAACAACCATCTTCTCCTTCAAGTGTAGTGCTTCACAGAAGAAAAGACATTCGGAGGACAGAGGAGAACAGGCTGGTGTGTTTTCACTGTAGATACTCTTGGCAAGTTTTATGTTACTGCAGAGAAAGAAGATGAGTGTTTTATGACAATTACACTGCAAGAAGTCAACCATCACAACAAACCCATTCACGTCCGTCAACTGCAGACAATTACAGTTGACCTGACAGAGTCCATTGACATAACTCGGATGAGGTCACTCTCCAACACGCCATAGTTGTTCCCCGTCGCCAAACAGAGGTACCAGCCACTTGCCCAGCTGCCGAATTAAGGCAAATAAGTGAGGCGACCATATAAGGAGGTGAGGCTGCTACAGATACAATAGCTACCAAGATGTCAGGAAATCTTGCTGCCATCATCAATGGCCAACCTTTTTAGGCTCTAGTACACTTAGGGGCTGCTGCTGTTTCTGTAATGTTGAATATGTATCATCAGCTAAAGAAAACTATTCTGTGATATGAATGCAATTGTGCTGAAAGATGCAAGTGGGAAAGATGTTCAGCTAACAGAAAAATTTGTTCCAAGAATACTATCAATGACAGAATACAGCCCTTGGAATTTGTCATTTTAACAGAAATTAGTCCCATGTTATTCTCATATATGACTTCTTGAAGACATCACAAACAGTCAAGAAGTGGATGATTGGAGCTTCATATTGACAAAGCTACTGCAACAAATGCACATAACACAGACTGCTTTGGATGGTGGTTTGCTGTTTAAGACATTATCCCACAGTAATCAAGGAGAAATCTGACTCATCAATCTAGATGCTCAGTTAAACTGTGAAGCTTCTGTCAACTGCAAAAAGCTACTCACACTCACAAAACGATTAAATGCCAGTTAGGATGACAAGCATTACAGGTGGTCAAGGAAACCTTTGGATCACCAACTGTCAAGAGCTGCCCCAACTCGTCCACAAAGGTAGGCGCCTAGGAAGAGCAGAACTGGTCCAAGAAAAGCAGTTAAGTGCCATCAACGAAATACTGTGTTATTTTACAAGTGCAGACAATGCAGAGGAGGAGGCTACTATGGAACTGCCAACAGAATCTGGTCTGGCTGAGGAACAGTGTTCGCCATATTGCTGCCAATTTTTGGATGCTTTCAAATCCGAAGTCAAAACAAGACAGACCAAATGGCCCATGGTAAAGCAGTGTATCAACGATGGGGATCATCCATCTATTAGCCAGCACTCATATACAGGGCTATTACAAATGATTGAAGCGATTTCATAAATTCACTGTAGCTCCATTCATTGACATATGGTCACGACACACTACAGATACGTAGAAAAACTCATAAAGTTTTGTTCGGCTGAAGCCGCACTTCAGGTTTCTGCCGCCAGAGCGTTCGAGAGTGCAGTGAGACAAAATGGCGACAGGAGCCAAGAAAGCATATGTCGTGCTTGAAATGCACTCACATCAGTCAGTGTTGCGTGAGCCAGGCTTGGCGCAGTGGATAGCCCTAGCGCACCGCCCAGTGTACACCCCTGGTCACGTGACTTGCGCGGCGCACAGCGCGCTAAGTCCCGCTCAAGGTCACCCGCCTAGCGGGCAACCAGCATGGGCGCGGACACATAGTTATAAGTGAATACTGTTTTCAATTTAAAAAAAAAAAAAAAAAAAAAAAAAAAAAATCTCACGGGAGAGATAAGGGTGGTTGTCGGGTAGAACAAACTTTATTGTCTGTAATATAACATACAGTCACCATTAATTTTTATTTTACAATTTCCATTACCAACTTTAGCCCATATGAAGAGGTACTCATCGGCATTCAATTTCTTCTTTCTTCGTGTAGTCAACACAAAAGGCATACTAGGAACTAATGTACCATACGGCTGTTTAGCTAGAAGTCCTGCTGTCTCTGCTATGCTCCATGTCTTCCATGTAGGAATATTTGCATCTGGGAAGGCTTCAAGGCCACCATAATCACAATGATTGCCCCACACAACTGCAAGTGTCAGCCATGTGCTCCCTCCAAATACAGCTTGTACATCACATGTGAAGTTCAATTTCAGTCCACGAAATACATTTGGACCTCCAATTAGTTGTTGTTTATTAAACTGACCAGCCAAGTCAATATCAATTGCCTTCAAAGAACGATAAACAGGAACGCTGCGCCGCCAGCGACGACGCCATGCACGTCGCAAAGGCATTGCTGTGGCACGTTAACACAAATGAACTGCTAACTCCATTCAGCGATGGTATGCACAGTTTAAAGCTTCTGGATGCCTTCGGCCTGCAGTCAGCGAAGAAATGGTTGAACGCGTGCGGGCAAGTTTCACGTGTAGCCCGCGTAAGTCGACGAATAAAGCAAGCAGGGAGCTAAACGTACCACAGCCGACAGTTTGGAAAATCTTACGGAAAAGGCTAAAGCAGAAGCCTTACCGTTTACTATTGCTACAAGCCCTGACATCCGATGACAAAGTCAAATGCTTTGAATTTTCGGCGCAGTTGCAACAGCTTATGGAAGAGGATGCATTCAATGCGAAACTTGTTTTCAGTGATGAAGCAACATTTTTTCTTAATGGTGAAGTGAACAGACACAATGTGCGAATCTGGGCGGTAGAGAATCCTCACGCATTCGTGCAGCAAATTCGCAATTCACCAAAAGTTAACGTGTTTTGTGCAATCTCACGGTTTAAAGTTTACAGCCCCTTTTTCTTCTGCGAAAAAAACGTTACAGGACACGTGTATCTGGACATGCTGGAAAATTGGCTCATGCCACAACTTGAGACTGACAGCGCCGACTTCATCTTTCAACAGGATGGTGCTCCACCGCACTTCCATCATCATGTTCGGCATTTCTTAAACAGGAGATTGGAAAACCGATGGATCGGTCGTGGTGGAGATCATGATCAGCAATTCATGTCATGGCATCCACACTCTCCCAACTTAACCCCATGCGATTTATTTCTGTGGGGTTATGTGAAAGATTCAGTGTTTAAACCTCCTCTACCAAGAAACATGCCAGAGCTGTGAGCTCGCATCAACGATGCTTTCGAACTTATCGATGGGGACATGCTGCGCCAAGTGTGGGAGGAACTCGATTATCGGCTTGATGTCTGCCGAATCACTAAAGGGGCACATATCAAACATTTGTGAATGCCTAAAAAAACTTTTTGAGTTTTTGTATGTGTGTGCAAAGCATTGTGAAAATATCTCAAATAATAAAGTTATTGTAGAGCAGTGAAATTGCTTCAATCATTTGTAATAACCCTGTATGTCACAGTGGCATACAAAAGTGGGCACAAATTGTAGGATACTGCCTACCTTTCAAGGAATTCTTTCACAGAAAACAGCAGCATGGATGAAATCTCAGTAATTGCCAAATGGCAGATAATCCAGGACGAAGTGGAGAGGCCCCTTTGAAGGAGGAGGAAGGCACGATGTCTTTCTGCATTGACTAATGATGACAGAACAAAATTATGAAGAAAGTTGACTATTGACTGCCGCACACTGAAGACACCCTTGACTGCTTGGTAGGGGCAAAGTACCAGGTGTAGAAGTATGAAACCAGAGTTTGGTTGCCATAATTACACATCTGTTGTTTGAAACTGATAAAAAATATTTAATTAAAAATAATCTCCATTGTTCTTTTGAAGCAAACCAGTCAGCAAGCCATTTTTGTACATTTTCATACAAATTGAAGCATTGTTCAGCAAAAGCGCGTCCCAGTGAGACAAATAGATGATAACCAGATGGAGCCAAGTCTGGATAATAAGCCACATGCCCTAGTACTTCCCAACTGAATGCCTTGATCACTTCCCTGATCAGTTTTGCCATGTGTGATGGAGCATTATCATGGAGCAATATGACTTTGTGTTGCCTTTTTCCATATTCCAGTTGTTTTTCACATAATGCTTGATTTAAAGCGATCATTTGCTGTTGGTAGTGATCAGTTTCACCAAGTTTTAACAGCTCATAATAAATGACACCCTTTTGATCCCACCAAACACAGAGCATTGTCTTCTCTCCAAAGTGATCTGGTCTTTTAATAGATGTCGATGGTTTGTCTGGATTCAACCATGATTTACAACGCTTAGGACCCATTTTTCATCACCTGTCACTATTCGATGGAGAAACGACTTTCTTTTGTATCTGGCGGGCAGCATTTCACAAGTGGTCTTTCAATTTGCTTGCTGTATTTCACTCAGTTCATTTGGAGCCCATTTTCCCACTTTCTGCACCTTTCCCTTAGTTTTAAACTGAAGAGAAATAGCTCTCTGGATTACCTTCAATTGTTCTGCAAGTTCCTGTTGAGTTTGAGTATAATCTTCATCCAATAAGGCCTGTAATTTGTTGTCTTTGAACTTTTTTGGTCGTTTCCTGCACTCGTTGTTTCTCACATCAAAATCACCACTTTTGAATTTTTTGAATGTTCACGAGTTTGAAATAGGTTCCAATGTATGGAACTTGGGTTACTGTGTGTTGACATTCATCTTCAGCTGTTACAGGAAGCAGATGGCACTGCAGATGTGGTCTCATGGGCCTTACACTGAAGACTAGCACCATCTATAGGGAAATTCCAGTTTCATACTTTACACCTGGTATTTCTCAACTATGGACATGTAAACACTCTTATAGTAAATTGAAGATGATGAAGCTGACTAGGAAAAGACTGAATTCACAACTCCTGATGGCCTATGGGTTCAAAGTTACACTGTTTGGACTATGCAATGTGCTAGCCACCTTTGAAGGTTTGTTGGGCAACCTACTTCAACACGTTAAATGGACAATGTGTCTTTGCTACATGGATGACATTGTCTTTTTTTTTCTAATGCAGTTGCAGAACATCTAACCCACCTGACAACCATGTTGAAGTATGCTCAGACTACAGGCCTCCACCTGAATCCAAAGAAGTGCTCTGTCACCTAAGAAATAAAAACCTTGGGGCAGCTAGTGAATGACAATGGAGGTTGTCTCAATCCAGAGAAAGTAAAAGCAGTCAAATTTTCCACATCCTCAGTGCATTCATTATGTGAGAAGTCTTCTTGGAATATGCTCATACTTAAGGTGATTCATATCTGACTTCTACACCAAGGCACGTCCTTTGCAAGAATTACTGCAATGAGATACCAAATATTCCTGGAAACAAATACAAGAAAGAACTTCCCTTGTACTTAAGGATGCGCTAATGTCTTTTTCAGTCCTAGATTTGTGTGATGAAAAAGCTTAGGCAGAACTTCACACTAACACCAATAGTGACGAGATAGAGAATGGTGGTCCATCACCTATGCTAGCTGTCTAGCCTTGAAGATCCGTTCAGTCGACTGATATGATGAGCACTGAGGCTTCAGCAGTATATCACAGTTGCATACAAAAGTGGACATAAACAGAAGGGTGCAGACAGCCTTTCAAGGAATCCTTTGGCAGAAAACATTAGCATGGATGAAAGTTCAATCATTGCTGCATTAAATGACAATGCTGCTGGGTACAAGGAAGAAAATCACAGACACCTTGTAGGAGGAAGAACCTACCAAAGGAGAATTCAAATTCATAAACTGAGTATTGTTTAAGGTGAGCTGGGACACTGAGAAACCATTTCCATCCCACTGGAGCATAATTCATCTGCAGCCAGTTATTCTCAACATTTTCCATAAAGCTCAAACATTTATCACCTGGAATTTGTGCAGGCTCTAGACAGAATCAGACACAGGTATCACCAGCCCAGTATCTACATCTACATCTACATTTATACATCGCAAGCCACCCAAGGTGCGTGCCGGAGGGCACTTTACATGCCACTGTCATTACGTCCCTTTCCTGTTCCAGTTGCGTATGGTTCGCGGGAAGAATGACTGCCGGAAAGTCTCTGCGCGCGCTCGAATTTCTCTAATTTTACATTCGTGATCTCCTCAGGAGGTATAAGTAGGGGGAAGCAATATATTTGATACCTCATCCAGAAATGCACCCTCTCGAAACCTGGACAGCAAGCTACACCGCGATGCAAAGTGCCTATCTTGCAGAGTCTGCCACTTGGGCTTGCTAAACGCTATCACGCTTACCAAATAACCCTGTGAGGAAACGCGCCGCTGTTCTTTGTATCTTCTCTCTCTCCTCTGTCAACCCAACCTGGTACAGATCTCACACTGATGAGCAATACTCAAGTATAGGTCAAACGAGTGTTTTGTAAGCCACTTCATTTGTTGATGGAATACATTTTCTAAGGACTCTCCCAATGAATCTCAACCTGGCACCTGCCTTACCAACAATTTTCTCTGGCCAGTTGGTACCAATTTCACCTGCAGGAGCAGCATTCTACTAAATTGCAATCTACCTCTATGGGAGGTACCGGAAGTTGACACCAAAACTGACGGACAGTAGTCTGCACTGGCTGCCTCACCTGGTATACTGTCGCCAAAGCTGTGCTGGCTGCTGAAGCTCCAGCAATTACAATGTTCCTTGTATAAGATATCACTCTGAAGCATGGAGCATCCCGTGTAATGACATCTGATCATGGTGTAGATTTTCAGTGAAGAGCAGTATCCGAGGTAATTTCACATTGCAACATCATTCACAGGGGGAAACTGCACACCACCCAGATGAATGGCCTCACAGAAAGCTTTAGTAGGACATTGACATACACGCAACTGATGTACGTTGATGTCAAATAGAGGTTAGGATATATTATTGCCCACTGTGATACTCGCAAATAACGCAGCGAAGCAAGGCATTACAGGTTTCACACCATTCTTTCCGCTCCATTCATGAAGCTGGAACTATGGGTACACTATTCCCATTTCAAATGGACAATATTCAGGATGACTACATGGAAAACATCACCTGGACCAAAAAAGCAAGACTGCAGTCAAGTATTACGACACTTCAACAAGAAGACTAAAGCACAGAGACATTGTCCATATACTCTGTGTGGAACCATACTAAAGTCCTGAGGCACAGGGAAACTTAAGATATAGTCAATGACCGTGAGCTTCACTGGGAGGGGTACCTTCAATGCTCATCAGTGTGAAGAGGCTGTCATAACACAGAATGAGGATCCTCCACTGCTGACATACAGAGGACCTCTGACAAGATCTAGATCTAGGAATTGTAATCGGCTCCAATGAGAACTTCTGAAACACTGGGTTGATGTTTCTAGAGGAGACACAGGAATGGTGCAAGCACTGTTGCATGCACTGTAGCGTAGTGGTTAGTGTCTCTGATTGGCATTGCTGTGGGTCACCATAAATTATTTGACATACAGTATTTATCATTTCTGGAAGGTTCTTAAAATTCCTTATGTTTATAATGCTTGTATATTCTGTAATATTCCATATTTGCATTAGTAACAACATACACTATCCAGGTGTCCAATCTGCTATGCATGTTTATGGTGTTCGTAATAATGTGCTTTCAGTGCTAAGTGTTGTACTTCACTGATGACCTTGCTTTCGAATTTGGACTTGTCTGTGTTTATAACATAACAACATACACAATTTCTTTGAGAGTGTTGTTACAAGTTGACTCATGATTACTAAATAGTGCAGTGGCTTAAAGTTATTAAAAATAAACATTTATTAGTATTTGGGATTACTCATCTTGAAAGTGAAGCATACTTCAACAACAATAATCCAACCATCTTCATCATCTGTACTACCAATCGTATGACATAAGATATTAATGAATGTAAATTACAAACTGTCTTAAGATGGTGATTTATTTATTTCCAAAACAAGAATTTAGATTATGAGTAATAAGACATTGAACTTAGTTGTATGAAAAGTATTTTGAACAATTAGTTCAGAAGCCAACTAAGTGAAAATGGTAGCAAAAGCACACTTGACCTCTCAGCAACAAATAATCCAGAGTAAACACGAAGCATCATGATGGATACAGAAGTTAGTGACCACAAGGTCATCGTAGCGAGGTTCAATACTACAATTAAAGGCAACTATTCTGTCCCAGATTGTTTACTAATTAGGTTCCTTACAGAGTATGCCCATGTAATAGCTCCATACTTAGCAATTGTATACAGCTGCTCCCTCAACAATAGATTTGTACCCAAAGATTGGAAAGTTAACCAGTTCACATTAATACTCATGAAAGGAAATAGGAGTAATCCTCTCTGAATCACAGACTCATGCCATTGTTGCCAATTTACTGGCACAGTCAGTGTGGATTCAGAAAATATTTTTCTGGTGCAACACAGCTAACTCTTTACCCTCATGACATAATGAGTGCTATCAACAGGGTATTTCAAATTGATTCTATATTTCCAGAAGGCTTTTCATACTGTTCCCCACAAGCAGCTCCTAATCAAATTGCATGCCTATGGGTATCATCTCAGCTAGGTGACTAGATTCACAATTTCCTGTCAGAAAGATCACAATTCATAGTAACTGACGCCCAGTCACTGAGCACAACAGAAGTGACCCCTGTTATAAGCCCTCTGGTGGTCATAACCTGTATAAGTATGGGTAACGTAGGCATGGGTTTAAGAATGAGTAAGAAAACAGGAATGTGGGCAAGCTACTATGAACAGCATAATGAATGCATTATCATAGCCAGGATAGACATGAAGCCTATGCCTATCATAGTGGTACAAATTTATTTGCCAACTAGCTCTCCAAATGATTAACAGACCGAAGAAATGTACAATGAGATAAAAAAATATTTGGCTAGTTAAAGGAGACAAAAATTTAACTGTGATGAGGGATTGGAATTCGATAGTAGGAAAAGGAAGAGAAGGAAAAATAATAGGTGAATATGGACTTGGGCAAAGGTAGGTAGGTTGGTTGGTTGGTTCCCAGTAAAATAATTATACAATGAAAAAAAGAAAAAAAGGGAGACGTACAGCACAAGAACAAGAGAAAGGAAGAACTACAAAGGACAACTAACACTACTATGGACAAAACCCAGAAAAGAAACCCATAGAGAGAAGCAAGAAACAGGTAGAAGGGGTAAAAACAATGACCGGGCTGGCCGACCATGAGAATAAAAAGGAAAAGCCAGCCACTCTGTAACACATTAAACATCCACCCTAAAAGCTAAGAGTGTAGAACACAAATGGACAAAGGACATGCGCTAAAAATTATATAGAATGATAAAACTCACCATTCCATATAAAACATAAAACTAATTAGCCAATGAGGCATTGTCAGCTAAAATTACTGGCAAAGAGTCCAGTAACTGAAGAGTCCATCGCAGGGCAGTCAAAGGAGGACAGCTCACCAAGATATGGGACACTGTCAGCCGGGCGCTGCACTGACACTGAGGTGTGTCATCACGGTGCAGGAGGTGGCTGTATGTCATGGCCAATGTGGAGCCGGGAGAGAACCACAGAGTCCCTGCGAGAGGCCCGCATGGAGGACTGCCACACATTCATAGTCTCCTTAATGGCATGCAGTTTGTTGTGCATGTTGAGGTTATGCCTTTCATCTCCCAAAGCCTCAAAACCTTGTGGCGTAGTACTGAACACAGGTCAGTTGCAGAAAAGCTGATATCCATAAGTGGCTTCCGTGTAGCCTGTTTGGCCAGTATATCGGCAAGTTTGTTGTCTGGGATTCCGACGTGACCTGGAGTCCAGACAAACACCACAGAATGACCGGACTATTCCAGGGCATAGATGGACTCCTGGATGATCACTATCAAAGGATGACGAGGATAGCACTGGTCGAGAGCTCGTAGGCTGCTCAAGGAGTCAGTACACAGAAGGAACGCCTCCCCAGGGCATGAATGGATGTGCTCAAGAGCATGCGATATAGCCACCAGCTTGGCAGTGAAAACATTGCACCCATTGGGCAAGGAATGCTCTTCAATATGTCCTCCACGGACATAGGCGAAGCCGGCATGAGCACCAGCCATCGAGCCACCAGTGTAAACCACTTCGTGGCCTCTGTACTTGTCAAGAATTGAGAGGAAGTGGCAGTGGAGAGCTGTGGGGTTAACTGAGTCCTTAGGGCCATGTGAAAGGTCCAGGCAAAGCTGCGGCCTAGGTGTACACCATGGAGGTGTACATGAATGGACCTCAAGTGTAGGTGGTAAAAGCAAGGACTCCTGTTCAGAAACAAGGGATTGGACACAAACTGGAATTGGAAGCCCTGACCTGGGCCGCCGATGCGGGAGATGAACCACTGTGGATGGGAAAAGGAGACAGTGATTCGGATGCGCAAGACGACTACGAACGTGTGCTACATAACTGGTCAGCAGTTGTGCATGCCTAACCTGCAACGGAGGCACTCCGGCTTCCACAAGTATGCTGGTCACCGGACTCGTCCTAAAAGCTCCTGCTGCTAGGTGAATGCCACAGTGGTGCATTGGGTCGAGTAAATGCAATGCTGAGGGTGCCGCCAAACCATAAACCAGACTCTCATAGTCATGCTGGCATCGAACAAGGGCTCTGTAGAGCTACAGCAGCGTAGAGTGATCAACACCTTATTTGGTGTTGCTCGTGCAGCGGAGGGTATTGAGGTGCTGCCAGCACTTCCGCTTAAGCTGACGAAGGTGAGGAAGCCAAGTCAATAGGGTGTTGAAAACTAGTCCTAAGAATCAATACGTCTCCGCTACAGTGAGCGGATCATCATTAAGGTAAAGTTCTGGTTCTGGACGACGCAGACAGAAGTGCATGACACACATGACTTTGTGGCCGAAAACTGGAAACCGTGGGCTAGAGCCTATGACTGAGCCTTGTGGATGGCTCCCTGAAGGAGCCGCTCAGCAACACCAGTACTGGTAGAGTGGTATGAAATACAGAAGTCATCTGCATACAAAGAAGGTGATACCAATGGCCCTACAGCTGCTGCTAGACCATTAATGGCCACTAAAAATAGAGAGAGACTCAATACAGAGCCCTGCGGGACCCCATTCTCCTGGGTATGGGGGAGGGAACTATGGGAGGCACCAACTTGGACACGTAAAGTCTGAAGTGACAAGAAATTCTGGATAAAAATCGGGAGTGGGCCTCTGAGACCCCACTTGCACGAGGGTTGTCCGTAAAATAAGGTTCCCATGGCACTACAGTCCTGAAAACTGCTGTTACAGTGGATCCCACGATTCTGTAGTGTACCTTGGTTCCCCCACTCCAAATCCCCTCCCTAGCATGCTCCCTGTGGAGCTCAGTCTTGGCTTGGCAGCTGTACGTGATGGATCTCCCCTTGCTTCACCCGCCAGAGTGTGAACTGCGCTCGGTGATCCATTTCCTGTCTACAAAAAACATTGCACCGACAGACATCCATTCCCAGCTATGTGAAATTTGCGGAGACAAGTGTATGAGCATACAACACAAGCGCAAATGGTGAGAGAGTTCAAGAATGGTCTTACTGACGTCCGTGATGAGGAGTGTTCCGGACGGCCATCTGTTTCTGATGAAACAATCGCAAAAGTGGAGGCAGCGGTGCTCTCAGATTGAAGAGTGAAGGTTCGTGAGCTCTCCGAAATGATCCCTGATGTCAGCAAAACCTCTATTGACAAGATTTTGACAGAGCTTCTAGGGTATACTAAGGTTTGCGCGAGGTGGGTGCCAAGAATGTTGACTGAAGACCAATGTCAATGAGTTGAGGTGGCTCAAGAACTTCTTCAAGATCACGGAACTCATGGAGAGGAATATCTCTACTCCACTGTCATTGGAGACGAGACTTGGGTGCACTACCGCACACCCGAAACCAAAGAACAATCCAAACAAACAGAAGCACCCAGAGTCGCGAGATCGCGAAAATTCAAACAAATGCAGAGTGTCGGCAAAGTGGTGGCAACAGTGTTTTGGGACAGCAAGGGGGTACTGTTGCGTGAGTTCTTGCCCACCAGTACAACAATCAACACTGCTGGGTACTGTGAGACACTGCAAAAATTGTGCTGTGCAATTCAATACAAGAGGAGGGGTATGCTGTCCAAGGGGGTGCATTTGCATCAGGATAACGCTCGACTGCACACCGCTAAAGCCGCCTACGAGCTCATCGCAAAATTTGGATGGGGTATTGTCAAACACCCACCCTACAGCCCAGACTTAGCTCCAAGTGACTACAATCTCTTCCCTAACTTGAAGAAATACCTGTGTGGAACGCATTTCGGCGACAGAGAAGAGTTGGAAGAAGCGGTTCTCAGGTATCTGCGTGGCTTGGCAGCACATTTTTTTTACTTGGGAATTCAAAAGCTCGTATATTGCATGCAAAAATGTATTGACCTCAGTGGTGACTATGTAGAAAAATATGTTGAAGTCTGAACTTTTCAAAAATATACACATTCATGAAATAAACATGTTTTACACTGTGGGGGGGCAAAAAAAAAAAAAAAACCTGGAACCTTATTTTACGGACAGCCTCGTATAATGTGGCAAGGATATGATGTCGCCAGGTCATGTCATATGCTTTTCGCAAATCGAAAAAGATGGCAACCAGGTGTTGGCGTCTGGAAAAAGCTGTTCGGATGTCAGACTCTAGGGACACAAGATTAGCAGTGGTAGAGCGATCCTGGCGGAAGCCGCCCTGACGTGGAACTGGTAGGCCACATGACTCCAGGACCCAACCCAACAGCCAACACACCATAGATTCCAGCAGCTTAGAAAGAATGTTGGAGAGGCTGATGGGCCGATAGCTATCCACATCAAGTGGGTTTTTACTGGGTTTGAGCACCGGAATGATGGTGCTCTCTTGCCATTGCGATGAAAAGACGCCATTGCACCAGATCCGGTTGAAGATAATGAGGAGATGTCGCTTGTTGTCAGATGAGAGATGTATAATCATCTGACTGTAGATCCGATCTGGCCCAGGAGCTGTGGCAGGGCAGTGTGCAAGGGCACTGAGGAGATCCCACTCTGTCAAAGGGGCATTATAGGATTCACTGTGGCGTGTAATAAACAAGAGGACTTTCCCTTACAGCTGCCGTTTGAGAGTGCAACAGGCTGGGGGTAATTCTCCGACACAGAGGCTCGAGCATAGTGTTCAGCAAAGCGCTCAGCAATCATATTTGTGTCGGTAGATAACACGTCATTTATGTTAACACCGGGTACACCTGTCGGGGTCTGGTACCCGAAAACACATTTGATCTTTGTCCAGACTTAGTGAGGTGACGTATGGCACCCAATGGTCGAGACATATCTCTCCCAACACTCCCACTTCCGTCATTTGATAAGTTGGCAAACGTGAGCACGGAGCCGTTTAAAGGCTATAAGGTGCTCCAGGGAAGGGTGCCGCTTATGCCATTTTAGAGCTCACCAACGCTCCTTAATTGCTTCAGCGACTTCCGGCGACCACCAAGAGACTGTCTTTCCTGGGGGCACCCTAAAGAGTGAGGGATTGTGTTTTCTGCCACAGAAATGATTGTTGTAGTCACCTGCTCAACCATCACATTGATGTTCCTGTGTGAGGTTGCAGAGGTGAAAGTTTCCCAGTCCGCCTTGTTTAAAGCCCATCTGGGCAGGCGTCCGTGGGTTTGATGCCGGGGCAGCGACAGGAAGATGGGGAAGTAGTCACTACCACACAGGTCGTCGTGTGCTCTCCAGTGGATAGATGGGAGAAATCCTGGGCTGCAAATTGATAAGTCAATGGCCGAGTAACTACCTCAAGCCACACTGAAATGTGTGGAGGCCCCAATATTTAAGAGGCAGAAGTCGAACTGAGACAGTAAAGTTTCGAGCTCTCTGCCTTGGATGGTAAGCACGGTGCCACCCCACAAGGAGTTATGGGTCTTAAAATCTCCCAAAAGTAGGAACGGTTTAGGGAGTTGATCAATCAGTGCAGTTAATACATTAAGGGTTACTGCACCATCTGGAGGAAGATGTACATTGCAAAGAGGTCATTTCCTCCGTTGTCCTTATTCTGACAGCCACAGCTTTAAGAGGGGTTTGAAGGTGCACAGTTTCACTACAGAATGAGTTTAGGACATAAACGCGAACTCCACCTGACACTATTACAGTCGCTACAGTTCCTGTAGTATCCCTTATAGCCGCGGAGGGTACGGGTCCGCATTGTGGGGAACCAGGTTTCCTGGAGGGCCATGCAGAAAGCAGGTGTAAGGCTTAACAGTTGCCGTAGCTCAGCCAGGCGGAGGAAAAAACCACCGCAATTCCACTGGAGGATGACATCATCGTGAAACTGGGAAGGCATGGAACATTCAATGAGTCAGTTTACGCCTCAGGGTCACCTGCTGCCACTGACTTTTTGCCTGAGCCGTCTATATTCATTTTGCCCAAGGGACCGGCGAGATCTATGTCCTCAGCGGACACCAGAATCTCCGCCTCATCTGCAGACGCAGAGCTTGGGGGTAGTGGTGGTGGTGGTGTGGGTGGCACCGCAATTCCCTTGGTCTTCGGGACTTCCTTTTTTGATTTCACTCACTGTTCCTTGGGTTTCTCTGGCTGGGAGGACTTTACTGATTCAGTCTCCGGGATTGAGGATGAGTGTGAAGACCTGCGACCAGCTGATTTTGGACTCTTCAGCCACTGGCGGGTGTCATCTTTTCCACTAGCAGAAACCTGGGAAGGGAGTGACCCAAGGGACCCTTTCCTACAGAGAGAGGCCGAAGAAGCTGTACGCTTCTCTGACTTAGAAGCGGGGACTGACGTCCACGATGGTTGGGGGGTGGGGGGTGTTGCTCCTGCAGTAGGTGATGCAGGAGCGACAGTGAGGGAAATGCCCCCCACCATCAAGGGGGCTAGTGTAGCCTTCTGACTATTACACGTGACTGGGGGTGGCGGAGCTGTTAGGGTTAGAACTGTTGTAGCGGCGGCATAAGAAGATGTGATACGTACAGGATGTAGGTGTTCAAATTTCCTCTTAGCCTCAGTGTACGTCAGTCGGTCCAGGGAGAATCCTGCAGTCTGGTGAGCAAGGCGAATGGCGCTCTCCACAGTTGACATGGATGGGAGGCGGGGCACATGGAGTATTGGGATGTGATGGGCGTCCGCAATCTCGACATGTGACACTGGACGTACAATGGGAAGACATATGACCAAACTTCCAACATTTAAAACACCGCATTGGTGGAAGGGTATAAGGTTTCACATCACAGCATTAGACCATCACCTTGACTTTCTCGGGTAATGTATCGCCCTTGAAGGCCAAGATGAAGGCACAGGTGGCAACCTGATTATCCTTTGGACCCCGGTGGACATGCTGAAAGAAATGTACACCTCGCCGTTCTAAATTGGCGTGTAGCTCATTGTCGGACTGCAAAAGAAGGTCCGCGTGGAATATGATACCCTGGACCATTTTAAGATCTTATGGGGCGTGACTGTTACAGAAACATCCCCCAGTTCGTCACAAGCGAGTAACACCCGTGACTGGGCAGAGGATGCTGTTTTGATCAAGATTAACACAGATCTCATTTTGGACAAGCCCTCCACCTCCCCAAACTTGTCCTCTAAATGCTCAACAAAAAACTGAGGCTTCATTGTCATGAAAGAGTTGCCATCAGCTCTAGAACATACAAGGTACCGGGGTGAATAAGAGCCACTGCCATCCTTAGCCTGATGTTCCTCCCATGGATTGGCCAGGGAGGGGAACGATTTGGGGTCATGCTTCTGGGCATTGAATTGAGCCTGTGAAAGCTTAGAGACTGCTGGTGTTCGACCACCAGCATGAGATGATGTACTACGCTTCATCGCGTGTCATCCACCCTGGTGCCACCCACTCCGACCACGGGACCTCCCCACGGACTCCACCCAGCTGCAGTGAAGGCCACCTGGGAGGATGGCCATTGCTGGATGTCCTGATGCCCCAGGGGGATGGGCATCTACCCCTTGGCATACATGGGGAGATAATTGTGCAGGCATCAGCAGAGCGATCCTTGTGTGGGCAGGGGGCTACAACCAACAGGGTACATGGCGACCCCACCACAACGAACTGGCTACCACGCTGGTTATCAGGTGCAACCAAGCAAATAAGTTCATTATTATCGTTAGCATAGAAAAAGATACTGCATAGCTGATGGAAAAATAAACACCCAGGAGGGTAACCTCATCCAACAGTTGTAGAATGAGCAGAAATACAGATCCACGTCAATGAAGGATGCGATAGGTCTCTGCGCATGACGGACATGATGCACCATGCAAGGTGCCCTAATTTTGAAAAATGGAGGTCAAGCCCTACAGGAGACCATCACAAAGGCCGAAACATGTGAGACTCCTTTTAGTCGCCTCTTATGACAGGCAGGAATACCTCGGGCCTATTGTAACCCTCGGACCCGCAGGGGGGCCTTGGGCAAAGGAATGAAGGAGGAACCACCTTATAGAAATCTGCACAGTGCATAGTTTGATCATCACTGGCAAATGGTTCAAATGGCTCTGAGCACTATGGAACTTAACGTCTGAGGTCATCAGTCCCCTAGAACTGAGAACTACTTAAACCTAACTAACCTAAGGACATCACACACATCCATGCACGAGGCAGGATTCAAACTTGTGACTGTAGCGGTCGTGCAGTTCCAGACTGAAGCACCTAGAACAACTCGGCCACACTGGCTGGCTGATCATCACTGACACTTGGTTTAGGAATCATAAATGAAAGCTGTATACGTGGAAGAGACCTGAAGACACTGGAAGGTTTCAGACTGATTATATAATGGTAAGACAGCAATTTAGGAACCAGATTTTAAATTGTAAAGCATTTCCAGTGATAGATGTGGACTCTGACCACAATTTATTGGTTATACACTATAAAATAAAACTGAAGAAATTGGAAAAAGGTAGGAAATTAAGGGGATGGGATCTGGATAAGTTGAAAGAACCAGAGGTTGCTGAGAGGTTCAGAGAGAGTATTAGGCAATGGTTGACTATACCAAAGGAAAGGAATACAGAAGACGACACATGGGTAGCTTTGAGAGATGAAATAGGGAAGGCAGCAGAGGATCAAATAGGTAAAAAGACAAGGCCTAGTAGAAATCCTTGGATAACACAAGAGATATTGAATTTAACTGATGAAAGGAGAAAATATAAAAATGCAATAAGTGAAGCACATGAAAGTGAATACAACTGCTAAAAAAAAATTAAATTCACAGGTAGTGCAAAAGGGCTAAGTACGGATAGCTAAGAGAGAAAATGTAATGATTTAAAGCATACTTCACTAGGAGAAAGGTAGAGACCGCTTACAGGAAAATTAAAGAGGCCTTTGACGTGAAGAGAAACAGCTGTATGAATGTCAAGAGCTTAAATGATAAGCCAGTTACAAGCAAAGAAGAAAATGTGGAAGAAGTCTATAGTGAGTCTATATAGGGAAGGTCTACATCAGGAAGATAAACCTGAAGGCAATGTTATACGAAAGGTAGTGGGTGTAGATGAAGATGAGATGGGTGATATGATACTGCAAGAAGCATTTGATAGAGCTCTGAAAGATCTATGCTGAAACAACATCCTGGATTAGAAGATACGTTACAGAAAGGTCAACCTACATTTATAGCATTTGTAAACTACAGAAAGCTCTTGACAATGTAGACTGGAATGCTCTCTTTGAAATTCTGAAGGTAGCAAGGATAAAATACAGGAGGTGAAAGGCTATTTACAACTTGTACAGAAGCCAAACAGCAATTATAAAAGACAATGGGAATGAAATGGAAGCAGTTTTTGAGAAGGGAGGAATACAGGGCCATAGCCTATCCCTGACTTTATTCAATATGTACGTTCAGGTAGCAGTAAAGGAAAACAAAGAAAAATTTGGATTAACAATTGAAGTTCAGGAAAAGAAATAAAAACTTTGACATTTGCCAATGACACTGTAATTTTGTCAGAGACAGCAAAGAACTTGGAAGAGCAGCTGAATGGAATGGACATTGTTTTGAAAGAATGATATACGATGAACATCAACAAAAGCAAAACAAGGGTAATGGCATGTAGTTGAATTAAATCAGGAGACGCTACAGGAATTCGATCAGAAAGCAAGACAATTAAAGAAACAGATGAGTGTTGCTATTTGGTATCTGGGCAGCAAAATAAGAGAAATTTGTGAACACTGAATATAGATGTAAGTTTTAGGAAGTCTTTTCTGAAAATATCTGTCTGGAGCACAGGCATGTATGGAAGTGAAGCACAGATGATAAACAGCTTAGATAAAGAAAGAATAGAATCTTTAGAAATGTGGTGCTACAGAAGAATGCTGAAGATTAGATGCGTAGATCATATAATTAATGAGGACATACATAATAGAATTGGGAGACAAAAAATTTGTTGTGCAACTTGATCAAAAGGACACAGACATCAAGGGATCACCACTTTAGTATTAGAGGGAAGTGTGGGAGATAAAATTTGTAGAGGGAGATGAATACATTAAGCAGATGCAGAAGGATGTGCACTGCTGTGGTTAGACAGAGATGAAGAGGCCTGCAAAGATAGAATAGTATGGAGACTGCATCAAACCAGTCTCCAGACAGACAACAACAACAACAACAAATAAACAAATGCAGTTCAGACTTGTTCTCATGCTGATGGTAATGAAATTGTTTTCTGATGCAAAGCATATAAGCACTACTGACGTTTAGTAGCTTTGGGTAGTATAGTGTGCTAACCACTGCACCTAGTGTTACACAAGCCCTCTGCTGTTCCTTATCTACATAAACAATTTAGGAGGCATTCTGAGCAGCCATCTTAGGTTGTATGCAGATGATACAGTCGTTTATCATCTAGTTAAGTCATCAGAAGATAAAAACAAATTGCAAAACGGTTTAGAAACGTTATCTGCAAGGTGTGAAAATTGGCAATTGACCCTAGATAATGGAAAGTGTGAGGTCATCCACGTGACTGTTAAAAGGAATCTGTTGAACTTCTGTAACATGATAAATCAGTCAAAACTAAAGGCGATAAATTCAACTAAATGCCCAGAAATTGCAGAATTATGAACAACTTAAACTGGAAAGAACACAAACAAAATGCTGTGTGGAAGGCGAACTGAAGACTGATTTATTGGCAGAACAATTAGAAAATGCAACAGATCTACTAAAGAGACTGCGTACACTATTCTTGTCCATCCTCTTTTGGAGTACTGCTGCACAGTGTGGGGTCCTTACCAGACAGGATTGACAGAGCACACCAAGGAAGTTCAAATAAGAGCAGCATATTTTGCATTATCGAGTAACCAGAGACAGAATGTCACGGACATGATACAGGATTTGGGGTGGACATAACTGAAACAAAGGCTTTTCTTGTTGCAGCAGTATCTTCTGATGAAATTTCAATTACCAACTTTCTTCTCCAAATGTGAAAATATTTTGTTGGCGCCAACCTACACAGGGAGAAATGATCACCATAATAAAATAAGGAAAATCAGAGCTAGCACAGAAAGATATGAGTGTTCAGTTGGTGTGATGAACCCACTGCCAGGCACCCGAGTGTGATTTGCAAAGTCTTGATGTAGATGTAGGAACAAGATGAATGTACAGGACTCAATGCCTGACAAGAGTAGCAGAGAGTAGCTGGCTAGTGTGTAGAAGGGAAACACAAAATGGGATGTGACCAAGGATAGAGGTGTGTGTAGAACATAGTCTACTTAAGGATGAAGGATACAAAAATGTGATGACATTATGTACATTTCAGTGATGGTGATGATGGAAAAGGAAGGGATTCTAAGTCCCAATTGTATACACTGTGCAGTAGCAGTTGACCATTGTGTGTTCAGCAGCATGCTGTTGCCCCTGACAATACATACTGTGATCATTAATATTGGTGGATTCTTGCTAGGTGGCCCAGACCAAATAAATAGATGTGAGTACCAACAGAAAACTCACATATCAATGTAGAAAAACATTTTTATCAATGTCGCTGTCATCATAGATAGCACTGATGTTAAAAAACACACATGAATCACAAGACTGGAATAAGTCGTGATGGGTGAGTAAATAAGTTACATGTAAATTCAAACCTTTGCAAGGATATGACAAAGCAAGGGGTTGAGTGGGAGCAGGAATAGCCCAAGCATGAGCTAAGTATTTTGTTGGTTTCATAGACTGTAAAATAAAACTCTTTTGGATAGGTAATATAACAATTCTGATTAGGTAATACTCCCTTAAATGTAATTACACACAAATTAAGACAATATCTGAACGATACATATGATAATACACACAAAAGCGCCAAAGAAAGTGTATAGGCATGCATATTCAAATACAGAGATATGTAAACAGGCAGAATACAGTGCTGCAGTTGGCAACACAAATATAAGGAAATAAGTATCTGGCACAGTTGTCAGATCGGTTACTGCTGCTGCAATGGCAGGTTATCAAGATTTAAATGAGTTTGAAAGTGGTGTTATAGTTGATGCACGAGTGATGGGACACGGCATCTCTGAGGTAGCGATGAAGTGAGGATTTTCCTGTATGGCCATTTCACGAGTGTACCGTGAATATCAGGAATCTGGTAAAACATGAATTCTCCAACATCAATGTGGCTGGAAAAAGATCCAGTAAGAATAGGACCAATGACGATTGAAGAGACTCATTCAACATGACAGAAGTGGAACCTTCCGCAAATTGCTGCGGATTTCAATGATGGGCCGTCAACAAGTGTCAGTGTGTGAACCATTCTACAGAAAATCACTGATATGGGCTTTCGGAGCCGAAGGCCCACTCTTGTACCCTTGATGACTGCACGACGCAAAGCTTTACATGTTGCCTGGGCTTGTAAACGCTGACATTGGACTACTGATGACTGGAAACATGTTGCCTGGCCGGATGACTCATTTCAAATTGTATCGAGTGGATGGACGTGTACGGGTATGGAGACAAGCTCATAAATCCATGGACCCTGCATGTCAGCAGGGTACTGTTCAAGCTGGTGAAAGATCTGTAATGGTGTCGGGTGTGTGCTGTTGGAGCGATATTGGATCCCTGATATGTCTAGATACAACCGACAGGTGACACGTACGTTAGTTTTTCTTTCTTATCACCTGCACCCACTCATGTCTACTGTGCATTCTGACGGATTTGGGAAATTCCAGCAGGACAATGTGACACCCTGCACTTCCAGAATAGCTACAGAGTGGCTCCAGGAACACTCTTCTCAGTTTAAACACTTCCACTGGCCACCCCAGGTGTGGACATTATTGAGCCTATCTGGGATATTTTGCAACTTACTGTTCAGAAGAGATCTCCACCCCCTAGTACTCTTACAGATTTATGGACAGCCCTGCAGGATTCATGGTGTCAGATCCCTCTAGCACTACTTCAGAGATTAGTGGAGTCCATGCCATGTCATGTTGCAGCACTCCTGCATGCTTGTGGGGGCTCTACAAGATATTGGGCAGGAGTACCAGTTTCTTTGGCTCTTCAGTGTAGTATATGGTGGAAGGTTAATTGAAAATTGTAGAAACCATAACCTGGTCTCAAAATCAAGATGTTTTAAAAGGAAACCTCACAAATTAAAAAACCTGGAAACACCCTGATTTCCGAAAGGGTGAATGGCAACTGGACCATGTACGCATGAAATCTACAACGTCAAAGTTTTAACAAGTGAAGACTCAGGACCAGACCACTATGTCGTGAACACCAACTAAAATAACACCAATGGTTAAGAAAATATCTAAGAAAAAAAGTAGAAGAAAATTCGACCCAACCATCTTAATAAAACATGAGGAATACACTAGGAAATCAGGTGAAGGATCTATCAACTATAATACGCTAGAAGAATTAACCACCAAATCAAAATCCATAACAGAAGAGTTGGCTCCAATAAATCCCAGGAAGAAACATGAGCGGTGGAATGAAGAATGCGACCAGGCATTAGAAAGAAGACACCAAGCTTGGATAAAGCATCAAGCCCAAAAGTCTTAAGAATCACATCTAGAACTAATTAAATAAAGAAAGTCAACCCATAAAATCATCAGATAGACAAAACGCAAACATCTTAAAAATACCCTAGAAAAGACAGAAGAGAACTTCCAGAAGAAACAGTCAAGAGATTATTACAAAATCTTTGGGAGATATCTTAAAAAGTATGAGTCCCCAACATTGATGCTGAGAGATGTCAGGAAAGTTGGCGCATAGTAATCAGGAAAATACAGAGATCCTTGCAGAGTCTTTCATCAAACGTAAATTGTGATGACCCACTGGAAACATTTCAAGAGACACTGAAGCATCTATTTTAACCACCCAGAACTAATAGAAACTCCAACTATCAATGAGGTAGAAGTCACAATTCAGGAACTAAAAAAATTACAAGGCATGTTGTGAAGACCACGTATTCGCAGAAATTTGGAAAAGCTGTAGTTCTAAATCTCCATGAACATCTAATTGAAATGTGGATCAAAGAGAAAATTCCAGGGCACTGGACCTCAGGAATAATCCATCCATTATTTAAAAAAGGAGATAGAACCAGGTCAGATAATGACAGAAGAATAACCCTTCTGGACTGCGCATACAAAATTTTCTCCTGCACAATTTACAATAGGATCAAAAACATTCTGGAACCACAACTTGGAGAATATCAAGGAGGATTTTGACAAATTTTAGCCTGAAACTAATAAAGGAGTATTACAAGCGTAGAAACAAACGTTATTCATCTCATCCATAGATTTAAAAAAAAAACATATGATAGTGATCATAGACCCACACTTCTAAAAATCCTTATATCATATGGCCTCCATCCCAAACTGGTAAGACTCATTCAGCTAACTTTAACTAACACAAATTCAAAGGTCAAGCTCAGAGGAGAAATGTCACAAGCTTTAAAAATGAAAATAGGACTCAAGATAAGGTGATGGATTGTCCCCTTTGCTTTTTGATGTGGCCCTCGATTACATCATGACAATCTGCCAAAAAGAAAATCCGTGTAAAATCAAAATCGGAGGAAAACCAGTAATATGAGCAAACTGCCTTGGGTTTGCTGACGATTTAGCTTTCTTAGCCCTTGACATGGAAGAAGTTTGTGCTCAGATAAAAAGTCTCCAGAAAATTGCTTCAAAAACAGGATTACAAACATCCTTTGAGAAAACTGAAATCATGCCCATGAAACCTCTTTGCATGGACAAAATCTTCATAATGATCATGAAATTAACATAGTTCCACAATTTAAATATCTTGGGTGAGAAAGCAACATGGATAAATAGAACCAATTAAATGAAAAAAGAACAATTTCTAACCTGGTCAACATATAGTAAGAAATGCCTGTCGACAGACACTAAGATCCAACATTACAAAACTGTAACTCTCCCAGAAGCAACTTATGCTTGTGAAACTCTGTTCCAAATTAAAAATGAAAGGACTCCTCAAGACTGAACAAGGAATTATCAGAATACGCATCAATAAAAGATACCAGGTTGATGGAGTCTGGAGAATCCTCCCTAATGAAACTGTCTATTGTGAAATTGACCCAATCACCAGCACAATGAAGAACAAAAGAATTTCATATTTCTTTCATGTCTTACAATTGCCTGACAACAGGATTTTAAAACAACTACTGATGAGAGGTCTCGGAAAGAAGACAGGAGGACAGTGGGCCAAAGAAATTCAGCAATATCTTGAAGCAGTCGGACTCAGGATTACTGAGGCAGAGAACAGAAACAAAATTAACACACTTGTTATTAATCATAAATTTTCAGCAGAAATGATGCACAGAAGTCCAGTAGAGATTTCAGACAAGTTAAGAAAATTGTGTTCAGAACGAATGACCAAGTACTGGGCTGAGTGCAAGAAGCAAGTAGTCTAGTCATCAAAGAGAAAGTGAACATGGAATGACTCAAGTGGTCCAATGTGGCCAATCAATTTAATAATAATAACAATTATTATAATAATAATAGGAAGATATTCCAATGGAAAGTAAACCTCAGTTGTTAATTACTTCCTTCTGCACATCCAATCACGATTGTTATTTGACATGGAAAATAAATGAATGGTATACATCTAAAATACAGATTCAAGGAATGCGAAAATTCAACTGGGATTGCGAATCAAAGCCTATTAAATAACATACTGCAATGTGGGGTCACTCTGTGCCACTTTTGGATTATTTTTCAAACAAAATCATGTCATGCATAGTAGTTTTGTAAAAAGACTTTGGAAAATGAAGATAGTCTATTTAAAAACAAGGTAAAACCTATTTAGTAACATACAAGATATTGAAAAATTATTTTTGAAATTTTATAAAGTTTAAAAAAACTGGAGAAATGTAGTTGTTCAAGCAGATTAATTTGCTCCAACATTATTTTAAGACAGGGTAATAGCTTGGGGGCAATGTTACCCTCTTTAAAGTTTATTGCATTACCTTAAGAGGTCACAATACATGAACACTTGTACATTTCTGTATTAAAGGGACAAAAATAATAAAAAATCATGATAATGCAACTTTTTTATTTAAGATCTAAAAAAGTAATTCAGTGTCATTTTGTTATTAAACTAAAGACTAATTGTTCCTTAGGTATGCTGGTGTGTGAAAATGTCTGACTACACTAGAAAAGCTTTGGGTCGACAGAAGCGTCCGATCCCACGCGTCGGCTTTAACCCGTGACGTAAGGGTGTTGTCGTGTGTGACGTCATGACGGTGCGGAGTTTGGTTTGAGTGTGGCTGTCTCCAGTTCTGTTTTATCTTATTTTATTTACTTTTCTGATCTGTTCGTTCTATCCCGTGAGATTTTTTTTTAAAAAGACAAAAAACACTAATCAGCTACTGAAGCATCTTTATCTTCTATGGGTTGCAGGGGTTATGACCCCTGGGGAGGTGGGTGGGTATTCATGCATGGCTGTCTTCACTTACACGTTGTAGCTACACAAGGCATTTAAATTTGTTTATATTTAGTTTGCCCCCCACCCAAAACACCCCATTTCCTGCACTTGTCCTGTTAGTGTCATTAGGCTTCTTGTGGATAGAGTGTGTGTGTGTTTTTGTTTCCGCCATATTTGTGACGTCATGGGTCAAAGCAGACGGGCGGAATCGGATGCTTCCGTATTTCCAAAGCGTTTAGCACAAATTCATCACCATTTACCAACTTCAGCACTGAGAAAAATGCATCTTTTGCTTTACCATTTTGAGGGCTTTATACTTTCAACTGTATAATCCCCTTTGTGAAAAAGTACATCTTTATTTACAGCCCATTTCCAGATATTAATACATGGAATCACAGTATTAATGGGTGTACCATCTTCAATAAAGCTTTAATAACTCGGTAATGCTTATTTTCATGCTGTGTAATCACAAACACAATAAATTTTCTTGCTGATTTGTATCAGTTTTCCTGTGGTTTTGATAGCCTCTCTTTGTTCACTATAGAAACCACAAATAACTTCCATGTGGTATCTTTTGTATGGTTCCCAATTTTTGTGTTAACTTTCATCAAGAATTTGTTCCTCTAATAGGTCTTCATCATTAGAATCAAGCACTGTCTGGGTCTTTCTCCTCTTAAGTTGTTTACTAGTAGCTAGCACTGGCTTAGAAACATCTTATGACATTTCAGTGAAGTGATATTTCTAACTGATTCTACGCACTCTTTCAGATTTTCAGTGCTATGAACTGCAAACTGGTTATGTCCTAGCTCCCATTTACAATTTTACTACACTATAACAACATTTTCAACGTAATAAGAATCATCCCAAGCTGAATCACGTCTTAAAGTAATTAAAATAATGTGTGGCTACTTTGATCAACTTTGTCAGTGGTGTAAAGTTGCCCCATTCTTTCCAGGAAATAAGCTTCATGGCTGTTTTACATCATAGTGATAAATAACATGTTTATTACAAGTTTGTGGGTATGCTTTAGACAATAAACAACTTCTACACATAAATAAATTATATTTGTCTTCTTTTCTGACAGTAAAACACCACTTATTCTTGACAAAAATAACTCAAAAATATAGTAGTACAGATTTTGCTAGCAGACAATATCCAAGACAGTGGGAAACAGAATAACTCAAACATATGAGCTAGCAGAAATGCTCAACTGTTAGACAGAATCAAATCTGTTGCAAAATGTTTATTAGAATAGGTGCTAGGTAGGATTGAATCCTTTTTCAGAGTTGGAGGGAAGTTTTCCTCCTATGAGCAAAGTAGCCCTGCTTTACCATATCACAGTAATCAGCACATGTGATTATAAATATTAATAAAGTAAGTTGGTAAAAAAAAAACAGAAGGATGAGAAAGAACACACGCAGAGTCCAGTTTGTTTAACAATTTTACTTCCTGGTTGGTAAAGAAATTCATAGAATAATTGTACAAAGATTTGTCAAGATCACAAAAGAAAGTGGGTCTAGTGTAGCAGGGGATACAACCCGTCGGCTTTGGACAATGACGTCACAAGTCGCCAGAGAGCAGTTTACCATTTTCGCTTTTGCTGTTATATTTCAGTTTCGTTTTTTTACTGACTGCTTAATAAAGTGGATCTGTTTATTCTATCTCTTGAGTTTTTTTTTTTAAAGCCAAAAAACACTTATCAGCTACTGAAGGGAGCTACAACACTAAGAAGAATCGCTTCTCGTTTGGCGACTTGTGACGTCATTGTCCAAAGCCGACGGGTTGTATCCCCTGCTACACTAGTCCCAAGAAAGCTTGGGAAAGAAGGGATGCGTGGCAGTTAATTGGCACTATACATACCATATGTGGCAACAAATTGTGTGCTATGAAATAAGGAAGGTTTTAGTTCTCTATTCTATCAATATCAATGCATTAGACATAGTGCACTAGCACTGGCAATGGTAGCATAAGCTAATGGTATTTATCTAAAGGTGTTTAAACAAATTGCCAAAATGTGTCAGGAGCCACTTCTTACAGTTTCTCATTGCATTACTCTGTGGCACTCAACCAAATAAAATTAAGTTAAGAAAACTAAATCAGAAAAGAAGATAGTTGCCAGCTGTCAAGAGAACAGAGGAAATAAGTTTTAAAGCATGACAGCATTTAGTTGTGGTAATTGCCTAAATAGTCCTCTTAGTAAAAGAAAAATTTATACTGAAACTGGCATGTAAAATGTGCCAGAGGGAATCAAAACCACTCAAAACACTGTACTAAACATAGACAGGGTAATGGTACAATTCTTATTTGATCAGAATAGAACCTGTTCATTTTGTCTCAAATATTATAAAACGTAGCTACAGAACAGAGAGGTAGTATGAAAGAAAGGAAGACTTGGGATGTTTACATCCCACTGACAATGAGGTCACTATAGACTGCTCAGAAACTTTGAGAAAGTATGTCGGCCATGCCCTTTCAGAGGAACCATTCGACTAAAGTAGCGTAAGGAAACCGAGGGAAACCAAAATCTGGATGGCAGAGTCAGAGATGGGGGAGGGAAGGAGCATTTATGTTTTACTTTGCAGCCTTTAAATAACTGTTCTTGCACAATGATGAGTGTAGCCAACTATATCATTAGAGGATTTGATAGTTAAACATGTCATTACAGCACATATCCTGTGCAAGTTATTGTTCAGTAGACACATATTCAATTTGGTTTCCATTTCTATGTTAAAGTGGAGTAACAGTTAATTCTAAAATAAGTTTATAAACAGTCAAATTAAAAATAAACACCAAATTGTTTACACTAAATTTTGCCAAGCAGTTATTAAGTGTGTAGGTCGGCAATTAAATACAGTATTTGGCAACATTTAAAAAACTGCTTATTTTTACCAAATACACAGCAAACCTTCAAGAAAGAAAATGAATTTTTTGCCAACAGCATCCTACGCGAATATTTTTGTATATCACGAAACTATAATTTTGTGGAAAGCTATTAACTAAATAGAAGGTATAGTGAAAAATCAATATATTCATGTACTCACTGTATAAATCCATGTCGATCGGTAACATGATAAATTTCGAAGGCTGGATCCTCCCAGGGGTCAATCTGTGCTCCATTTTCTCGGCCCTTTTTGTAACGGCTCACAATACTGGCCCTCTCTTCCGCCGCTCTTTGCAGCAGCTCCTCTTCACTCATCCCGCATAAATGGAGATATCCGCGCCACACACCATCCCGGTATTCAACATCTGTACGCTATCACCCTATGTTCATTTCAGTTCCTGAAATTCTGAATATACCACAAATCTTACGTACCCGAAAGTAGATAAGTAGGTCACTTGGTGGTCTTCAAATAATTTCACTATTGTTACATGATTAAAGCGATGTACACTATCTCAGACAGAGAACCAGAAACTGTATTCCGCCGATGCACGTACCCTTCGTAAACTCCAATTGACAGGTGCCGCCTACCAAAATTTGTTACTACACAGAAAGGTTGATCAGTTTAGTGACATGAACTAATATACCGGGCGAACTTCTCATCGTGATGAAAGATGCGAGCCATATGATTCTATGAAATAAATTCAAGCCATAAGCAATAAGTTTCCAATGTTTATTTGACAAACTGTCAGATGGGAACCTAGTTACCAACTTCCGAAGTCAAGCAATCAACGACACGAAACAGAAGTACGGCAGCATTGACGACAGCACTTCAATATTTTTATGACAATAACAAACATTACTAAAAAAAATACACTTCACGTTTCGTTACAAATCAACTACCGTATCACGTACAGAATCCTGGCAACACATCTTTCGCCCACATGCTAAAACAGTCCATCGATAGATCGCAGCACTTTCTCGCTTGCTTCTATGGTCATCTCTGGTTCGCGGGTCCTCGGCTGTTGATGAATTGTAAACGTATTATATGATTTGAAAAATTAATTTAAATCTAAAATTCTTCCTTTTACGTTGAGCAGTAATAGCAAATCTACCATTCTTATGCTGTTCCTTTAGTGCAATCGGTGGAATCATCAACATCCCAATTAAATAGTGAATTACGTTGTACTTTAATTGTATTTGGAATCATTAACATCGAGATGCATCTACTCTGCGTAAAAAAAAGGCCAACTCATTTTAGTTGACTGAGACGCATGCCAAATTCTGTATCTATTATCATTAGTTCATATCTTAACAATGAGATGGTACTACTTACTGTTTCGCCGAGTTCACGATTTTCGCAAAACTTAGAACGATATATCGCTGATATTTTTAAATTGCAACTTAATGTACTCTTTCTAAATTCCAAGTGAATCACCAAAAACTCTGTTTATTATATTTCATTATGGTCTACACGATGATAATCGTGATTGTTACCACAGTTTAACATGACCTGTTGTTACCACGGCCGCTTGGATCATAAATACGGCCGTGTTGTTACTCACTGCGCCGAGATAACTTCGTCACCCATCATCTTAGGACACGAATCAAATGATGGGATCTGCCTAGTACAAACCACGCCGTAGTATGCGAGAAAGCCACGTCTTGTGTTTTGTGAGGATTGTAATTTAAAAGTAGACTACATTTTTGAAGAGCATACATCACATTAACAATGGTATAGTTTTATTCTTCCCTGTTTATAAGTATGCTATAAGCATTAATAACGTTAAAAGCTGGGTATCCTGTCAAATCGGTATGTGTTCACAACTAGAAAAATTATGTACTTAATGTTAAGAAGTGTTATTCTTTTCTGTTTGCAGCTCGACGTTGAGTCAATGTCCAGATATGTATCACCTGTCAACCCAGCAGTTTTCCCACACCTTACTGTGGTGCTGTTGGGGATTGGTATATTTTTTACAGCGTGGCTATTCGTGTATGAAGTGACGAGTACCAAATTTACACGCGACATATTTAAAGAATTGCTTGTCGCGTTAGTGGCAGCAATATTTTCCGGTTCAGGAGTGTTGTTTCTACTTCTCTGGGTCGGGATATACGTATGAAGGTAAAAATACCAAAATCAAATGCCATCATGTTCAACTGTGTAGCGTTACTTATTTGTGAATTACTTGGTTAAACATGTCGAGGAAGTGAAGGGAGGAAATTGCTTTCGATGTTTAGTTGCTGCTTGCAGTGGCATAGCCTTTGTTATTTCGAAATCGCGAATGTTGAGCGGAAACAAAATGAAATTTATGTAAATATGGAATCCAACCTTGTGGTACAAACTTACTGGACTAAAGCAGCTGTGCTGTAATTGAATATCTTACAAGATACAGTTCTAGCTATTTCCGTATTATAAAATTGCCAGTTGTGGCAAATTAAAAAGTATTATGAACAGCAAAATTGTGTTGCATTGTTATTTTTTCCCAATAGTGTTCAGCCCAAATCATCACTGCAAAATGTTATCCTTAACTTTCTTTGGAAGTGCTAGTGGCTTGACACCACATTGCAGTGGAAGTGAGTGGACTAACTTCTTAGTTGCAAACTGTGACTGTCAATGGAACACCAAGAAATAGTTCCTGGCATAGTCCCTATCAATTCAGGCAGGCTAGGAAAAAATCTAACATTCATAGTCTCGGATGTTATTGAATTTAGCATATGTTAAAATGAAGAACTAAGTAAGGAACATAAATTTGTTTTCTCCAAAAAAATTTCTGCTTAGAGTTAAAACCCTTCAAAGATGACACTGCTTACCGTTTTGAAGATGCGAATTTTGGAATTTTTTTTAAAAATGCTGTATTCCCAGAACAATTCTAGATATTATGTTGGGGGTGTTTTTATTTGAAAGATAATTGCTTTATGATTACAAAGAAATCCTCCATTTGGACTTACCTGTCACAATTCTTTTACTTTAGCATTCTGAACTTTTTTTATAATTTATGAAATTTTTTTTTTTTTCAAAAATGCCAATACATAATTTGTTTCTGTTGGTAGTACCATATAAGTTAGTTCTACATTCCCTGAAAAGGGGAGCCACTTCCAGTTTGAACAGGTTTTATAAACAACTGAAATTTTTGCCGTACATAAAACCTGTTTTATTATCACATAATAGGCTCATAAAAATCAAAACCTGCCCTTATTTAACTTAATTTTAGTTTTGAAAGATGAGTAAGAGACTCAATTTTTTTCCCCTCCAAGCATTTTAAATGGTTCCAAAATTTATGTGAAACATCCAAAAAGTTAAACATTTCAATTTATATGACTTCTGTGCACTCTGTTTTTTACTGAAATTAGCTAGTCAATGAACTAAAAATGTGTTCCACTGCTTCATTATCTTCCTTTGATATAGATATGCATTCCTGGTGAACAATAGGAACGGGAGCACTTACAATTTTAAAAACATTGTGAACAGGAAATGAGCACTAATGGCATTGTTGATATCCAGCAGCCGGCCCATGTGGTTGCATAAAGTTCACTACAATTACGTTTAACTCATAATAAGAGGTGTCTATAATTCTGCAATCCATCAGTCACAGTCATACACACAAGCCACAAACACCTCCTTCTTAGGTTGTTAATCTGAGGTGTTGGCAGAATGAATGAAATTTCTTCTTGCGCCTGCTCTCTAAAGTGCATGCAATATGAGTTTGCCCATCACTTTGTGTCCTAAAGTGTCTCTTCTGAATTCCTTTCTCAAGAGTAGTTTGTTTGGACCATTCTTCTTTTTTCTGCTCACGGAATTCTTAGATTTTCTCTTTGGACAAAAGAACGAGGGCTGTGGATGTATAAGATTTCACAACTTTCGTAAAATGCTCAACATTCTGAATCATAGCTGTAGTTTGTTTTGTAGCATGGTGCTTCAGCAAGCCTCCTACACCATCACAAGCCCCCTTCCCGTGACTAG
This sequence comes from Schistocerca americana, assembly GCF_021461395.2. NCBI lineage: Eukaryota > Metazoa > Arthropoda > Insecta > Orthoptera > Acrididae > Schistocerca > Schistocerca americana. Next base: position 705,325,793 of record NC_060119.1, on the reverse strand, counting down.
TAGCACTGTATACCCAGTCAGTTGGCACAAGAGACTTTCTCAATTCAAACAGCTAGTAACGATTTTTAAAATGACTAGGAGGACCATCAGAAATAATGATATTCTCTGCCCCTGTTTGCAGTTGAAGAATTTAGCGCATTGCTAGCAAAGCAGGTGATGAGTCATGTCCGGTGTCATGACTGCAACATTTGTGGTCTCGTTTTTTAAATGTGTCACTCCTGTAAAAATTGAAACCTGGTCGTTACTCCAACTTCTTGTGGGAGAATTTCAGACCAGTTTTCAGCAAAATCACAGTGAAACACGAAACGTAGTTCTTCGGCCTGTACACACCCTTTCACTTCTGCAATGTTGTTGTTGCAATTTCTTCAGGCTCTGCTTTCACTGACCATTTACCAAGTTCATCAATGAAAGTGTCAAAGGCAATAGTTTCCTTAATTAGTTTATTTTCCTCCGATGACGCATATGTAATTTCTGGAGAGTTATCTGTTATGCCTTCCAGGCCAAGTGTCTGTAAAGACAGTCCTCCCTTTCCAGGACAGTCACCAGTCTTGAAACAAACAAGTCTCTCACTTAACATCACAGATTATTTATGATTTCACATGCTCAACCAAGGTGTCATATGTCAAGTGCTCCAGTAGATTCAAAATTCATGCACTGCCCACTTACATCATAATGAATAAAATTTTGATCTTTCAATACGTGAAGTACTATAGTTGCCCTTATAAATTGCGATAGTTTCTTTAATACTTAGTCATGTACCTCTTCACTTTCACAACTTTTTGACCTTCAATTGTTACAGTTATAGTGTCTTTCTTGTTGGCACTATGGCGAGAACAGTCCCATTTATCTTCCAGATAAAATGACTGCACTTCTTGAACTTGAGCTGCATCTACGGGATGACCACAATAGAGACTCCTTTTATGGAACTCACATTTCTTGATTTGTCTACCATTTACTTTGATACTGATGGAACGCGGTTCAAAGTCGTTTTCTTTGAAAATTTCTTTGGAATAATAGTTAAAACTTGCACCTTTTCACTGTAGGATGCACAATATCCAACAGCTGAATTGACATTTGTGAATAATTCCTAGCAGGAGGTGCAAGAGTGCTTTGGTTCATTTTCTTCTGAAGATGGAATTTCTACTTTGAAGAGTGTGGTCATTTTTGCTGTGGTGAATTCATCCATAGCTTTAGTAATTTATCTGCACTTTCTTGATGCGTTAGAGCTTATGACTCAACTTCACTGACCACTGTTTCTTAACAAGACTGACACCTACCTCTGTAGTTGACTGATTCAGGGTATTTAATTCTTCCTCTGTTGATGCAAAATCTGCACCATGGGAGGCTTCACCTTGTTCAGACACTATCGTTGTTGTTATTCTGTCAAAACATTTAGAACACACAAGTCGCCACTGGAAACGTGTTCACTTTGAAACGGTCTTCAAATGAGAACTCTTCTTCCCAACCTAAACAAAGGCTGTTTTTTTGTTTGTCTTCTATATCACTCTTTTATAGATATGCAAATAGTCTGCACACTTCACTCTACTGTGGCCACAGTCAGAAGACATTTCAAACAGTCCTTTCCACAAAACACCCTGCAACTGTGTCAGCGGGCAAATTCCTCACAAAGACACAGAACTTGCTGAATGTTCTCAGATTTGTTAGAAGCCTCTTCAGTAAACAAATTAGCACTGAGCAGCTACAATACAGAAACCTGCAATGAATAACCACGACAAAGAAACTGACGAGAAACTACAACAAAGTGTAAGAAATATCTGCAACAGAAGAAAGTAATAAGAAATAACTTCAACAAAGACAATATAAATTAATATTGTAACAAAGAAATTAGTAAGAACAACTTCAGTGAAAACATACATTACCCTTGAAAGTTAAAAAGTGATTTTTTTAAAATAAAACCTGTCCAATTTAAAAGTGGAAGCTCCTCTTTACAGATAATATAGTACTACATGGTACTAATCAACAGAAGAAACTCGTAACTTTTTCTGGATTGGAATTTTGAAAAAAAAAAAATCTTCGAATTTAAAAAAAAAATTCGAAAGAACTTTGACAGATGTCAAAACGAAGGATACCATTGTAACCATAAATCAATTGTGTTTCAAATTAAAAAAAACCTCTAATCAAATATCTAGAACGGTTAGAGATACGGCATTTAAAAAAAATTTCCGAAATTCTCATCTTCAAAATGGTGTTCAGTGTCATCTTTGGAGGCCTGTATGTCGGGACAGGATTTTTTTTTAAATTTTTTTTTTTTTTTTTTTTTTTTTATATACTTACTCCTGAATTTTAACACATGCTAAATTCAATAATATCTGAGACTATAAAGGTAAACCCCTGCCTGAAATGAAATGATATGGATTATGCCTGCTGCTATCTTTTATAGTTCCAAGCAGTATATCTTATTCGAGAGCCTCATGAAAAAATCTTGTTTTCTCTTAATTGTAGGAAACATAGCTGCATAGTGTGACATTGGTTGGGGTGTGCCACGCGCACGCACACGCGCGCGCGCACACACACACACACACACACACACACACACACACACACACACACACACACACACACACACACCATTATTAGTGATTATAAGTACCTTTTTGCTCCTGACATACAGTCAGCTTGTAGGATTATTTCACATTCCAAAATGAACATACATTGCAAAAAGCTACTAGCAGTATAATTAGTATTAATTGCAGCAACACATCATGCATTTTTAGGTGCAGCCATCTCTATTAAAGAGAATGTCCAATAGAGAAGTACTATGCTGTTTGTTTATGAGAAGGCACACAACATTCTTAACACTTGTGGCAATTCCTTTATAGTTGAGGTACAGATTCTGAAAAACAAATGAATTGAAAATAAAATTGTAAGTTTGGAAGCATTTTATCACTGCAGCCATATCACTTCTCATTGATAATTTACTCAATATGTATGTAGAACACTTATTTTATACATGTTCTTCTTTGTTTTATATTGATCATCTGTAAGCTTTTGGGAGATAAGGGCAAGAATTTTTCTAATGGGGATTGTAAAGTTGGAAATGAACAAAGTTCAAAAACTAGTAAGGGATGCCATTTAATGGAATAAGACTTCTGATATTATGAAGGGTGAACACAAAAAACTGACAGACTACAGGGATGGATTCCTGACTGGACACGTCCTATGAACAGCTGCTTGGAAATGGATGGTGTGCGTGCAACAACAAAAAATCATTCCAGAACACAGTACAGAGCTGCATTGCATCCATGTCACAACAGATGTTCAAAGTGGCCTCCATGGGATACAGTGCACGTGTTCACAGGCTGCATCATGGATTGCTGCACTCTGGCTTACACCATGTTGGCGGGACACTTGTTTGGAGTTTGTACTAGGGTTCATCTCATATCATATAGAACCTGGTCCTCCAAATCTGGTGTACGCCTCCCTGCATGTTCGTCTGTCTGAAAGGACCCATGGTCACGTAAATTACCAAAAAGTGCTTGAAATGTAGTGTGATGTGGTGGTGTCTGTGAGGGTACTTGTTTTGATATAGCCATGTTGCCTATCAACAGTTTCCATCAGCTTGGCCGTACACAAACACCATATTGGTAGGTTTCCAACATAAATACCGAGCCATTCTGCTGTTTACAGTGTACTGTGTCACACACACAGCCTGCAACATGCAAGGAATACGTGGTACTTGGCAGAGGAACTTTCATTGGTCAGCACCATCTACCATGGTTTGGACACATGTTAATAGGACCTTTTTTCTTCCCTTTCCAGTCGGGAATCTATCCTTGTAGATTGTCTGTTTTATTAATGTTCATCCTATATATGTTTGCTCTGTCTCTTGAATGAGGTAGTTGATTTTTATATTGAAATTAATATCTCAGATTGCATCTAAACATTTTTACGGGCTGTTAGTATTACTGCTTGTTTCTGTATGGCTTATCAGCCAGGGACAAATTTAGTGGAAATCAGTTTTAGCAGTAGCACAGCTTGGTATAACAACTGCAAAAAAGTAAAAAGCAGTTTAAGATGAAACCCAACTATTGCATTTGCACTGCAGTCAAGAGTACTAAACTTATAGGCTGTTTTGGAATGGCTAGTATATTTTCTTAACTGTTCCATAAGTAATTTTTTACATGACATTAAAGATATATAGGTAATACCAATATTTGTTACATGCCAGTTTTACAACTTTGTAATTAACAACATTAAAGAGATCAATTCGACTAAATAGCTTCTTGTGTGTAAGTCATGCTTTGAGTGTAGTTCATGCATTAAATCACTGGGTGTTTTGTGAACTGTCCAATTTAAATGGTGGTGCCTCATAGAAAAAGATAAAATGGTACTAACAGCAGTATAAATTAAAAATAGTCTAGTTGGAAAAAAGTGTGTACTCATTCTCCTGGAAACATTGTAAGGGTTTGCAGTTATCTTCAGGTCCAGTCAGGCTTGGTTTTTTGTGGAAGCAGTCTAGGTCAAAAAATTATCTGCATAGTTAGAAGTAAATTATTTTTAAGTCTTAACTTCATTCTTTTCATCACTTTTTATAAGTTAGTTGGCATTTGACAGTGAATATGCTTGACTGCTACCTCCAGAAATAAAACAATTGGAGGCTGGCAGTGTTGACTTAGAGAAGACAGTTCTGCAGCATATACCATTGTCTGCCAATTCTCATATAGGAAACTTTTCTTGATGCAAAGAATTCTCCAATTTCTGGTCCTAATTAAAATTAGGAATATGGTTTTGACATTCTTCGCTCTGCAGCCAATACTTGCTCTTGCTAAATTCTTTACAGTGTTATGGACATCTATAACATAAAAAAATTAAGACATTTTGTCACAGGTAGACTTCATACGTGAGTTAGATATTGACAAAATGGCAAAAAAGTAATTTTGTGAAGTTTATATATGCATAGATGGAATACAAATCAGAACTTCGATAAAATCGATTGCCAACCAAGATATTGTAAGAAGTTATACTGCTCCAAAAAAATTAACAGAACTTTGCTTCTACTTACAATTAAGAACATTTTAACATTCACACACACTATATAGGTCTATAACACATGTCAATTTGATATTTATGTGGTTTTTGTGGGAGATGAGACTTTAAAGTCACTTTTTATTGATGCAGTGGTGGCTGTCTGCAGACTTGTGAAAATAGCGCAACTTTGGACTTTCAGCCATCAGATGCCAACTAATTTAAACCAGATTATAGTGATACCATTTTTCTGTGAGTTGTTATAGCATAAGCATGAAAACTGGAAACATTTCACATTAGATTCAGTACTTTGATTACTTTTCCAATTGTCTGATTCTAAAATTTGCTCAATATATTATCACTGACTGCAGGTGAACTCTTATATGAAATCTGAACAATACTTTTGTCAGAGCACCTACAGCTGCAGTATTCCTGTATAGAACTGCAATAAGAAGGTACCAAGTCTGCATGCACAGGTTAAGGTGATTACAACAGCTTATTTTTGAGTCACTTAAGAGGCCATGAAGGATTTTAGACATGGTATTCAAATGCAGGACATAAGAAAACCAGAATGGCCTTGGGGGGGGGGGGGGGGGGGGGGGGGAGAGCAAAAGCTGTTTAAAACTGCAGGAACTGTTGAACAGTGGTAAACTTTTGATCACATCATTCCTCATTTTGATTTATTCCAAACTGTATATCATTGTTTGAAGACAGTAACAGTTTGTAAAAAAATTTCCACATCACTAAACATAACAGGTGGTAATGTTTCTGCATTTATTTCAAATAAAAAGCATAGCCTACAGTCCCACATTACATAGTGAAGGCACTGAGCAAGCACTGGAATGTAGTAGTGCAGCTTATGCACTTTAATACATCCTACAAGCATGTACACAAAAGTCTAGGTCCTGCAAACTATGCATATGACGTGTAAATAGATAAGTTTCTGTGAGCTGGGTGGTGTCCCAACTCTTGATGTGCTTATCACCACTTGCTCTTCATAGTAGATTTCATGTTTAATCTTCCTTCCCCTGGAGGCCATCTATTGTAATAAACACACATTAAGAAGAAAAGAAACACAATGAAGAAATTATCCAAATAGGACAGGAATCTGTACATGTGATGTACATGTACAAACAAATGAATACAATTTTAGAAAAATTGGATGATTTATTAAACAGATCTTCATGTTGGGGTTCACCTCTGGCCCTTATGCAAGCTGTTTCCAGCTTGGCATGGATAGAGTTGTTGGATGTCCTCCTCAGACACATCATGCAAAATTCTGTCCAGTTGATATGTTATGCCGCCAAAATCCTGGACTAGTGGGGAGGCCCTGCTTGTTGTCATCATCGTCATCGTCTTGCAAGCTCCTTCATCTCCAAATAACTACTGCAACATCTCTCTTTCTGAATCTGCTTACTGTATTCATCTCTTTGTCTTCCTCTAAAATTTTTACCTCCCACACTTTCGTCTGGTACTAAATTGGTGATCCCTTGAAATCTCAGAATGTGTCCTGTCAACAGATCCCTTCTTTTGATCAAGTTGTGCCACAAATTTCTTGTCTCCCCAATTCTGTTCAGTACCTCCTTATTAGTTATGTGATCTACCCACCTAAACTTCAGCATTTTTCTGTAGCACCACATTTTGAAAGCTTCTATTCTCTTTTTATCTAAACTGTGTATCATCTATGTTTCATTTCCATACATGGCTACACTCCAGACAAATACCTTCAGAAAATACTTCCTAACACTTAAATCTATATTCTGTCTTAACAAATTTCTCTTCCTCAAAAATGCTTTTCTTCCCATTGTCAGTCTACATTTTGTATTCTCTCTACTTCAGTGATCAGCAGTTACATTGCTACCTAAATTGCAAAAATCATACACTATTTTAAGTGTCTCGTTTCCTAATATGATTCCCTTAGTATCGCCCGATTTGACTACGTTCCATTACCACTGTTTTGCTTTTGTTGATGTTAGTCATCTATATTCCTTTCAAGATACTGTCCATTCAGTTCAACTGCTCTTCCAAGTCCTGTGCTGCCTCTAACAGAACTATAATATGATAGGCAGACCTCAGAGTTTTTATTTCTAATTCCTGAACTTTAATTCTTACTCCAAATTTTTCTTTGGTTTCCTTTACTGCTTGTTCAGTGTACGTATTGAATAACATTGTCAATAGGCTACTACCCTGTCTCACTCCCTTTTCAACCCCTTCTTCCCTTTCATGTATGTCAACTCTTGTAACTGCTGTCTGGTTTCTGTACAAGTTGTAAATAGTTTCCCTGCTACTTCAGAATTTCAAAAAGAGTATTCCCATTAACATTGTCAAAAGCTTTCTCTAAGTCTACAAATGCTATAAATGTATCCTACATTTCTGTGGAATCCAAATTGATCTTTACAGAGATGACTCCTGCCAGTTTTTCCATTCTTCTATAAAGAATTTGTATTAATATTTTGCAACCATGACTTGTTAAACTGATAGTTTGGTAATATTCACACCTGTTGGCAACTGCTTTGTATGGAATGGAATTACTACATTCTTCCTGATGTCTGAGGGTATTTTGCCTGCCTCGCACATCCTCCACACTAGATGGTAGAATTTTGTCATGGCTGGCTCGCCCAAGGCCATCAATAGTTCTGACGGAATATTGTCAACCCCTGGGCGTTGTCAAATTCTTCTCGCAGTATCATGTCTCCCATCTCGTCTTCACCTGTGTCCACTTTCCTATCTATAATACCCATAATGCTCCAAATGTCTTCAGTTGGGGAGATATGTGGAGACCTTTTTGCCTGAGGTAGTTTGGCAAGCATGAAGACAAGCAATAGAATCTCTTGCCATGTGCGGGTGGACATTACCTTGCTGAAGATGGTTTGCCACGAAGGTAATAAAATGGAGCATAGAATATTGTTGACTTACTGCTGTGCTGTAAGGGTGCTGAGGATGGGAACCAAAGGGGTCCTACTTTGAAAAGAAATGGCACTCCAGACAATCACTCCCAGTTGTTTAGGTGTATGGTGGGCAACTATCGGGTTGGTATCCCACTGCTGTCTGGGGCATGACCAGACACTGTTCATTGGTCTTCGGGGCTCAATTCGAAGCTCAGTGCTGAAGGCAATTTACTCCAGTCAGTGGGATTGCTGGCCGAATATACGTCTGGAGTAGCTTCAGACAGTGTTAGTATGCCAACCTGACTATTACCTGCCATATGCCCCAACAACCATGAGCGATGATCCAGATTGCCATGTCTTTCCACAGCAAGACCACTTTGGTTTTTATGTGTGTCACCCTTACAGCACAGCGATACATCAGTGATATTGTATGCCCCATTTTGTTGCCCTCCATGACAAGCCATCCTGGGCTTACATTTCAGCAAGATACTGATCACTTACACATGGTGGGAGTTCTTACTGCTTGCCTTCATGCGTGCCAAACCTTACCTCAACCAGCAAGGTCCCCAGGTCTCTCCCGAATTGAGAACATTTGGAGCGTTATGGGCAGGTACCTCCCACCAGTTCCGGATTTTTTGTCTGTGTGTATTTCAAAGGAGACTTTAACAGCTCTTATGTAAAGTCTGTTCCAAAATGAAGTGCACGTTTGCAACAAACAATGTTTTTCTTACACTGGCAACTATGTATTTGGAACAAAAACAGTAAAAGAGATTACTGTTAATTCCCAAGCCCCAATGAAGCTAGACTTAAGCACAATGCTTAGGGGTATTTATCTCGGAGTCTAGATGGGCATTTGGGCACCCCAGTTCCTTACAAAGTGGAGTTTGGTGTCTTGTCAATGGCACCAACATGCTCAATTCCAGTTTTTGTTGTAGATGAGTTTTGTTAGACAAATTTGTACTATACACTGTTTTAGAGTGTGCAACCGAAACATTTATATAAAGGAGCATGGGAATACTAGTTTGACTTTATCAACTAGTGCTTCAGTTCATCAGATGTGTTAAAATTGAAGCTTTAGCATGTTTGACATTCACAGATAATGTTTAAGAAATATAAAATTTTGGTCTTATTTTATTAGTAAATGGGGTAGTTCTGTTTGAAGCGTGAATCAAGGTGGTGTAGCAGTTAAAATTTAATTCCCAAGTTGTGTGTACTGTACAAAGATAACTTATTTTACAAACTACTGTACAAATTGTTTACAAAATTCAGTTCCTTTAATTTGTATATAGAAATTTAATTACTTAAAACAATTTTTTAATTTTTTTTTTTTTTTACAGATTCCATTTCAACAACATTCCATTGCGTGGGGAAAACTGGATCCATCGGGCTGGAAAGTAATTGGAGTTAAAAGTACGAAAATGGCTTATGTTATGGATATTTATAAATAAAGTACCATTCCAGTATAATATCATGTATTTTTCCAGTTACAAAGGCATTACAACATGTATAAATATATCACCTGTAACAAGTATATGACAATATACACATTACTGCATGATGATACAGTGGCTGTCTGAAACACTTGACATCTGAGCAGTTACTTTACCATCATAAAGAAAAATTCTTTACACTCCTTAATGGCACCAACTGAGTTACCCGGCAAGTCCTGCCCTTTGACGACACTTGTGCATTAATGCTCTTAACATAAACTGTTTACGTGAGAGGCTGCGTACTTGTTTCAGGAAGACATCCAAATCTATCACACCACGCCGCAGTGCTTCGCCCATATAATAAATAGCATCTTCGTTGGCCGCCTCTTCAGCAAATGCATTAAGTAATCTGAAACAAATGAAAGTTTGACTTAATATACACCTAATGATTAATTAGGGATTTTGTGCTTCTAATCAACTTCTCATAAAAACAGAGGAAGTTAAATCCCATGTTACAAGAAATCAGTACTGAGACGTAGAGAAGATTTCAATCTTTGATGTTGCAAGGGAAACGTTCTCTTAATAATTTCTGAAATGTTGATATTCAGAGCATACTACGATTGTTAAATGCTAAGTTTGTCACCTCCTTAATACTAATCTGTGTAGATTTTTCTGACCGTTTAACATGCTACTATCACCTTAAAACATGTAATGGTACTACATTTCAAGAGTGAGTGAGTGAGTTTCATCATATTCTACATACTACACTTTTGTCACCAGAACCATAGAGCTATTGCACAAGCAAATTTTACTCTGTGTACTTCTACATAACTTGTTACATCCATCAGAAATATATTAAGGTATTTCATTCAAGTGTTGCATTCCTTCATTTAGAAGCTCGTGAATATCTCCCCATACCTACTGTCACTTTCATTGAAAACTACATCAGATTTGCTTATCAAGAGTGTTATGTGGTCCTTGAAAGACTACTCCCCTTAATAAATGTCTGCCGCCCCCCCTTTTTTTTTTTTTTTCAACAGCCACATTCTTTCACTCCCATTAATAATTAATGCTCTGTTTCAAAACTGACCACAAAAAGCACACCATAAGTTACTTGGGTCTGTGTATTCACTTTCTCACTAAAATGGTTTCTCTAACACCTCTGGCAGATTTATAATCAAATTTTAGTTCCTCCAATATTTTTCATTACCTTAAACACCTAAAATGCATGAGAAATGAAACACTAACCTTTAATAACTGCATTTTTTTTAGCAAAACAACTGTTTCTCAACAGAAATATAAAAATTTTCCATTTCTCACAGCATTCTATAACAACAGTGATAATACCCTCAAAGTTGTTGATTTCTATACTTGATACCCTACAGAGCTTATCCAGATTCATCTTTGGCAGTAGTGTGTCTCCAGGGTGTTCAACTCTATTATTATTATTATTATTATTATTATTATTATATAGTTGCTATGTTCTCATTTTTGTCTTTTACCAGTAATTGTTTTTGTGTTCTGATTTTTACTTTGAAGAATATTGCATTATAACTCCCATTTCTTTGTCTCTATTCTAACAAGGGAACCTCCCCATCGCACCCCCCTCAGATTTAGTTATAAGTTGGCACATTGGATAGGCCTTGAAAAACTGAACACAGATCAATCGAGAAAACAGGAAGAAGTTGTGTGGGACTATGAAAAAAAATAAGCAAAATATACAAACTGAGTAGTCCATGCGCAACAAAGGCAACATCAAGGACAAGTGTGAGCTCAGGAGCGCCATGGTCCCGTGGTTAGCGTGAGCAGCTGCGGAGTGAAAGGTCCATGGTTCAAGTCTTCCCTTGAGTGAAAAGTTAAATTTTTTATTTTCAGACAATTATCAAAGTTCAGGCACTCACACATAATCAGCTTCGCTCTCCAAAATTCCAGGACATGTTCAGATTTGCTTGGACATATGCAGGATTTGACGGTCTACACAAGGAAAAATTTGAAAACGTTTAAAACATATATTTTGACAGAGTACAGGGAAAACTGTGCGACTGTGAAACATTCATTTGTTGCAGTTTATGTGACACATTCTTATGTTTTCATGACTTTTTTGGGAGTGATTATCACATCCACAAGAAAACCTAAATCGGGCAAGGTAAAACCCATTCGCCAAGTGTACAAGTTAGGTGGGTCGACAACATATTCCTGTCATGTGACGCACATGCTGTTACCAGTGTCGTATAGAATATATCAGACGTGTTTTCCTGTGGATGAATCGGTTGACCTATGACCTTGCGATCAAATGTTTTCGATTCTCATTGCAGAGGCATGTCCTTTCGTCTACTAATCGCATGGTTTTGCGGTGCGGTCGCAAAACACAGACACTAAACTTGTTGTAGTGAACAGAAACGTCAATGAATGAACGGACAGATCATAACTTTGCGAAAATAAAATTTTCACTCCAGGGAAGACGAGAACCAAGAACCTCTCGTTCCGGAGCTGCTTACGCTGAACACTGGACCACGGCGCTCCTGCCCTCACAGTATCCTTGATGTTGCATATCTTGCGGATGGACTACTCAGTTTGTATGTTTTGCTTATTTTTTTCATAGTTCCACACAACTTCTTCCTGTTTTCTCGATTCATCTGTGTTCAGTTTTTCAAGGCCTATCCACTGTGCCAACTTATAACTAAATCTGAGGAGGGTGCGATGGGGAGGTTCCCTTGTAAGTTACTGTTACTTTCAAAATTGTTTCTCATATCCAGTATCTATAATTGCATTGAGTTTTGCTTCCTGCTACCAGCAGTTTATCTTAAGTCTGGAACAATGTAGTGTTCCATGAGATTGGAGATAGCAGCAGGTCATTCCCATTTTCAAGAAGAGTCACTAGCAGGTGCACACAATTTCAGAACTACAAAACATATTATAACCTGCTTGAAAAACCAATATCGTCTTTGGGTTTCAACCTGCATTCTTTGAACAACAAAGATGTGAAACTTGTCACACCCCATTCAACTAAAATATCAAAAGGATAGTAAATGAAGGTGCCAAGGTTGACACAGTATTCCTGGGTTTACAAGAATTTGATATTGTTTATTACTGTGACACAGTTAAAATATGAGTTTATGAAATATTGGACTGGATTTGTGTTAGATGTACACTCCTGGAAATTGAAAAAAGAACACATTGACACCGGTGTGTCAGACCCACCATACTTGCTCCGGACACTGCGAGAGGGCTGTACAAGCAATGATCACACGCACGGCACACCGGACACACCAGGAACCGCGGTGTTGGCCGTCGAATGGCGCTAGCTGCGCAGCATTTGTGCACCGCCGCCGTCAGTGTCAGCCAGTTTGCCGTGGCATATGGAGCTCCATCGCAGTCTTTAACACTGGTAGCATGCCGCGACAGCGTGGACGTGAACCGTATGTGCAGTTGACGGACTTTGAGCGAGGGCGTATAGTGGGCATGTGGGAGGCCGGGTGGACGTACCGCCGAATTGCTCAACACGTGGGGCGTGAGGTCTCCACAGTACATCGATGTTGTCGCCAGTGGTCGGCGGAAGGTGCACGTGCCCGTCGACCTGGGACCGGACCGCAGCGACGCACGGATGCACGCCAAGACCGTAGGATCCTACGCAGTGCCGTAGGGGACCGCACCGCCACTTCCCGGCAAATTAGGGACACTGTTGCTCCTGGGGTATCGGCGAGGACCATTCGCAACCGTCTCCATGAAGCTGGGCTACGGTCCCGCACACCGCTAGGCCGTCTTCCGCTCACGCCCCAACATCGTGCAGCCCGCCTCCAGTGGTGTCGCGACAGGCGTGAATGGAGGGACGAATGGAGACGTGTCGTCTTCAGCGATGAGAGTCGCTTCTGCCTTGGTGCCAATGATGGTCGTATGAGTGTTTGGCGCCGTGCAGGTGAGCGCCACAATCAGGACTGCATACGACCGAGGCACACAGGGCCAACACCCGGCATCATGGTGTGGGGAGCGATCTCCTACACTGGCCGTACACCACTGGTGATCGTCGAGGGGACACTGAATAGTGCACGGTACATCCAAACCGTCATCGAACCCATCGTTCTACCATTCCTAGACCGGCAAGGGAACTTGCTGTTCCAACAGGACAATGCACGTCCGCATGTATCCCGTGCCACCCAACGTGCTCTAGAAGGTGTAAGTCAACTACCCTGGCCAGCAAGATCTCCGGATCTGTCCCCCATTGAGCATGTTTGGGACTGGATGAAGCGTCGTCTCACGCGGTCTGCACGTCCAGCACGAACGCTGGTCCAACTGAGGCGCCAGGTGGAAATGGCATGGCAAGCCGTTCCACAGGACTACATCCAGCATCTCTAAGATCGTCTCCATGGGAGAATAGCAGCCTACATTGCTGCGAAAGGTGGATATACACTGTACTAGTGCCGACATTGGGCATGCTCTGTTGCCTGTGTCTATGTGCCTGTGGCTCTGTCAGTGTGATCATGTGATGTATCTGACCCCAGGAATGTGTCAATAAAGTTTCCCCTTCCTGGGACAATGAATTCACGGTGTTCTTATTTCAATTTCCAGGAGTGTAGTTTGGACTTGCTTGTGACATCTTCTGCAAACTTTATAATCCAACCATTAAAAGCCATCCTGTAGTTTCATTTTGCATGTCTTTGATTTCTTTAATTCTTCAGATTTTGCACACTACACTCAAGTTCTCTTGAGATTGTCAATTTATTCATACAGTAGTTTTTCTCTTGTGGTTTAACACACTGACTGCCACACACACACAGACGGATGTTTCACCCAGGACACTACTGTCTTGAGTGTGATACTTTGCTTTGCTGTGCTGTGCTGTGGCCTCATGGTAGTGAATGTGTTAGTAATTACTGGTATGTTTCAACATCATCATCTTGAGTTTTTACCAATGCCTGTAACCAGGAATTGTCAACAAACATAAGTGTTCATTGTTTTATGATTTAGTTTAGCATTTATACTAGGTTCTTCACCTCTTCATAATTTTGCAAAATTTACTTTATGGGAGGACATTTAGCTCCTAACTGTGCTCTAACTCTATTGAAATGTAGATTACTCAGAAGGTTCACCATAAGCAAATACTGCTGATTAGTGGAAGCCAAAGGCAAAACTGTTCTACTCTTAGGCTGTGTTCACACTGCCGGCCGGGCCGGGCCGAGCCTGGCCGGGCCGCCGCCCGCTTCGATATCAAACACATGGTTTTGAATTGCGGTGTTCACACTGGCGGCCGGGCCGCGCCGACACGGCGTGAGCCTCCCGGAGCCGAGCCGACGACATTCAGAGTGTTTAATATTGCCGGCGCGAGCCGACCGCAGGCGCGAGCCTGTGGAGCAGCACTACAGCTTCTGCAGTACACGCATCACACGTCTCCCTTCTGCTTTCTTCACAAGTGTGACTGCACACGTCTTTTATTTTAAGATGTTACCTCACATTTCACAATCAGTGAGGAAAAATTACGTTTATTATGATGATACATGCGAAATTACTTTTATTTCATTTATTTAATGTACCGTATTTACATGCATTTACAACAATAGCTTGCCAGCGATCGCGGCATTGCCGCCACTGAATAGTTCGCAGTTACTTGTAAACGGAGACAGATATGAGTGTCACTGAGGGACGGAAATGTGTCCCTACCAGATGATAATGCATTGTAAAGTCATGCTGTGGCAGTTCCTTATCAGTGGAAATAGAACCACTGAGTCAAAGGGCATTATCTCAAAACCCTTCGCCTATCAATCTGTCTATCTTACAAGGTAATGAAAAGAATTCTGTGAGGTCATCAGTGGCTCCACATGATGAACCATCACCACTGCCAAGCGCTGCATCATGAAGAAAAAAGAAGAAACAAGTTGGAAAATTCTGAAGGAGTATTTCTGCGATTCTTCGTTGAAGGCACAGCAAGACATTACCCAAAATGACGAAGCTAATTACTTCCTAATGATTCTCAGGAGTCCCATAAACTCTCTTCCCCTCAGAGGTTAGCGTTTGTGAAATTTAAAATACGAAAGCATGACTACAATTAACTGGAGGTAGCGAATGCTGTACAAAGTTCTACTGCAAACCAAAAATTTTGTACTAACGAATCTTACCTTATCGTTATACACAATTTTTCTTCTGCTGTTATACTTCTGCGAAAATTTGTGTTCTGTTTAGAAATTTTGTCTTGAATGTTCTGCAGCACATACTGAAATGTATTATGATTCATTCTGTAATTAGAATAAAATTTTTCAGGATAGTTTTTAAGTTCTTCATATAAAGAAAAAAACTCTCCTAAATGTCTGTCGCTATTTATGGGATGAATCCATAACCTCCTAGTTCTTCTGTACTTCAAAACTCGACGAGTTACAGCAGATTCAAAACAATACGAATAAAATAGTGAAGACATTTTTCTACACGACAGCACAGACTAGCTAAAGGCGAGCAGCTGTTGGCTGCAGCTGCGTTTTCTACTGACTTGCTTGTCAGCTGTCGAAGGGTGGGGATTTTTTAAAATTTATTTATTTGGCCTCCGGCAGCTGACATCCATTTAGCCAAAGAGTGGGGATTACCTTGACAGTGCAGCGCAGCCCGCCAAGGAAGAAAAAAAAAAAACAATGAAGAACAATGAAACGCACATCTGTGTCGATGTACAGTAGTTTCATTAACTCTCCATTATTTTTTCTGTTAAAGTAGACAACGAGACTACAGAATTGCGCTTCAGTTTCTGCAGTAAACGTATCACAAATCTCCAGTTTGTTTTTGTGATTGGTTTTACACCACTGATCACTAGTAATTAATTTTTTTCTGTCCTGCATAATATGACTACATTAAACCAAGCTGTAACGGCTCGAACTCCGTGGCTTGCGGACGCGGCACTGACGCCACTGAATATCTCGCATTACTTGTGACCAGAGACAGATATCAGTGTCATTATCATTTCAAAAACTTTTTGGTACTTTTAGCTACATTTCATTCGCAACAATGTATGGTCTAAAACGGATCTAACAGTAAGCTACCCGCTACATAACTTTTTCACTACAAGATTTGTAAATCAAGTGCACAACGTTGACAAATAGCATCATTTCACAATGACTGTTAAGAAATATGAAAAGATAAATGATTCAATACAAAGCTAAGATGTTACACTAGCACGTGTACAAAAATAAGATTTTTTAGCCGCATACTTTCTTCAAAATCGGTTGGGAAGCGTTACGAAACTAAGAAATCACGCGAAACGAAAAGTAGACTTTTTCTTTTTTCACGACGTAAGTAACGCCTTTAAGGAAAAAATGAGTTCATAAAACGATGTGGCGCAGTCTTATATACCGCTAAGAATTTTTAGAACATGAAAATCGGAGAGGTGGATTTTCCCCCATTTCGCCGACCCGGCGCGGCGCGGCGCGCAGTGTGAATGCACTACTCGTCGGCCTGAGCTGGCTAGGCACGAGCCGAGCCAGTACACGTCAGCCCGGCCCAGCCCGGCCGGCAGTGTGAACGCAGCCTTAGAATTTGCGCTAGATCAACATTTTTCTTACATAACACAACTTTTAAAGTGATAGTGCCACGCATATTGGAAGAACTGTTGAGGTAGCTGTGAGATTGCAGCCACAGTGAGGAAAGAAGAATGGAACTTGTGAAATCAAGTGGTGAGTTGGGGCTTACGAAAGTCTCAATAGCACAAATTCTATCTTAACACATTGAATGCTGCATGTATAGTGATGGATGTTTCAGTACCAGGCCAAGGCATTATGTGTAAGTTTCTGCTGTGGCTGCCAACAGCCTTGTGGCAGTCAACATGTACTACATCTGAAGCTACCACTTCTGAGATGGATATTATTTCTAGATCCTGAAACTTTTCTTGGAATGAAAGTGGTTAGCTTATAACACACACCTGGAGTTTGCTGTTCCTTCCTTTGAATTAGTTCACTTGCCTGATTGTAGAATCACAGTGCAAGTCTTTCCAGAGAGGAACAAAATTTATATTATTCATTATGCAGCTCTGTGTGAGGCAACAAAGCCTCTGGGGATATTTTCTTGTGCTTGTAGTCATCTGTGACATGTATTGACTGGGAATCACTTAATGTATGAAAGGAGAATGGCTGGAACCTGATAAGAAACCATATTGGAATGCAGTATCATCAATGTATTTCTTCAGGCTACTACTTAAAGATGGCCACTTCAGTTTGTCCTTGACTCAAGGAATAACAATATGTACTACATTCATCATTATGGCCATCACGCGAGTATTTTACTGCTGGCACCACTTCTCACTGACCGTATTCCACTTCCTTCAATTGTGCTACTGTACTTATAGTTCAGCCATCCATCACTTCCCAGACCTCCTAAGGTTGTCCACACTTTCTTCTTTGCAATGAGGTCCACTGCCCCCATTCCTTTGGCCTTCAGCTATTGTCCATCCTTTCTAGAACCATTTTAGATGTTTCAACTATGTGGTGCCTATTACTGATCCACGTGGAAATGAATGGAGAGTTTAGGGCTTCTAACCGTAACTTCAAATATAGACAAAGGGGTCTTATTTCATTTCATGAGTAATGTATGGTTCATCCAATCACAAATAAAGACACACTGTCTGAAAACAGAGGAACAGCTATGAGTACGAGCAGACAAATGTATGATTATCTCTTTGTAGTGATATCCACAGCCAGAACAACACAAACCCCCAACCTAAACTATTTCAACAACAGAATGAGCTGAGAGTATTACGCACCTACAAAACATGGCTATCAACACAAAAACTGCCAATACTGTAGAATGAGGAAGCTTCATCCGGTGAATTTATTTTATGTCTCTTTGTGGAGCACAATGTAAATGCAAAGTCGGGAGTTGGAGCTACTTCCTTGATTTTTTAGACTACTCTTGTGCATCCTCTAAGAACTTGCAGTCGCCTGTCCAGTTCGAAACACTTTATGCTCACAAGTTTTCCCTCAATGTGCAGTAGATATTTGTCACTGGCAACCCCTACTACTGATCTGCACCTACCCAGGTAACATCAAAGCTACACACCTTACACTCTTATAAATACCATTTACACGTTTTAATCCATAGCGGTGCATGTCACTTTACCTGATAACTGGGGTATCGAGTGAAATTTGTGACTGGATGAGGACTTTTTGGTAGGAAGGGCACAGTATGTTATCTCGGATGGAGAGTCATCGACAGATGTAGAAGTAACTTCGGGTGTGCCCCAGGGTAGTGTGTTGGACCCTTGCTGTTCATGTTGTATATTAATTATCTTGCAGACAATTAACAGTAAAATGAGCTGTCTGCAGACGATGCAGTCATCTATAATGAAGCACTATCTGAGAGAAGCTGCATAAATATTCAGTCATATCTTGATAAGATTTCAGCATGGTGCAGAAATTGGCAACTAAATGTTCAGAAATGCAAAACTGTTCATGTCACAAAATTAAAAAAAGAAAAAACAGATAGTATCGTATGACTGTAATATCAATGAGTCACTGTTGAAATTGGCCAACTCGTACAAATGATTAGTAAGGATATGAAATGGAATGATCACATAGGTTCAGTCATGGGTAAAGCAGTGGGGGGAAATGCAATCAGTCTACAAGAGAGATTACTTACAAATCACTCGTGCAACCCATCCTAGAATATTGTTCAAATGTGTGGGACCTGTACCAGACACAGGGTGTATACGACCCGGGAAATCCGGGAAAAACCCGGGAATTTCTCAGAATTCCGGGAATTTTTCATTGTTTTAGCTTTCAGTTAAATTTTTGTAATTTTGACTGCAGAATTGATTCTCTAGCAAAGAATGTTATTGTATCCTGCTACTGGAGAATGATACTGCAGCGATAAAATATAAAAGAGAGGGAAAAAAATAAAACTTTAGTGGCAAAGGAAATGTGCAATTTACAACAACAAGACACCGTGCACGCACAAGTGTCTGCAAATATCAAAAATATGTCAAAGGCCGTAGGGCGCAAACTGTAATTCTTCGTAACAATAAACTGCTTGCTATGAGCATGACATCGCAACTGGTTACGTTAGGTTAGTTTGACCAATCGCTAGCGGTCTGTTGCGCATGCGCATTTGACTCTCGTACAAGCAGTACCTACTTCCGCTACTAGAAGTTTGGCTGTTAGCTGTATCGGCAGTAGGAGCAAGCAGTCAGATGCAAACGAGAAGAATTTTTCTCCTGCGCCATAGCTGCCAGATTCACGCTTGCACAGAGTTGTCTGAGTTGTAGTGGGTAGGGGGGTTAACCTCCACGTGACCCGTGTTTACGTTAAGTGATTTCGCTGCTTCTCTTCGTGTACAGCTCCCACGTCAAATGAAAACAAAACAGATTTCTGTGGCCGGGAGCTATCAAGTGAATTAAAATACATTCACATAATTACGGAGGGCAAAAATATATTATTAATTTCAGTTTTCTGATTTTATTTTATTTCCAAGTTAGTAGCACTCAAGCATTAATCGCCTTGCAGAACAGTGAAGTTATTTTTGCAAGTTTGCTAAAGAAATTTGGCTTTATTAATCCTTCCGCTGAGGCAATCATTTTATTTGAAACAGTGTTTCATTCTACAGTATTGCCTAGCTCCAACTGTTCGCTGAATTTCAAGTGCAATTTCAAGTGCACGTTATCATCTTCTGCCATATACGGCATTATGCCATAATAAAGAACCAAAAATGAGATCGCACTCTGCGATCCTGGGACCTACTTCATTGTGAATCTGGAAAAAGCCAATTTGCACTTCAAGCCGAGTTATGCATTTTAGTAAGGTTTACGAAATTCCGATGCTCTTTGGAGTATTCTCTGATGCCCTGTGTCTTTTATGGTGTAATCTAAGCTCTCCTAGTGCTTTATACATACGAACATGTGGGCTTCCTACACCACTACAGTTGCACATACACAATAATGCCTGTTTTATGGCGCTCTCTGGCAACTGGTAAATCGAACCTATTTCTAACAGTCTCAGGATAGTATTGCGAATGGTGGTTAGAAAAGCATTACTTTCAAAGTAAATTTCTTTTTACGCAAGATGAATTATGTTACGTGTGAGAAAGTGGGATGGATATCTAAACCACAGAGCGTTCGAAACTGAACAGTTTGAGGACGAGCCACTTACAAGAATTTCGAGCCGAGACATTTATGTCAAAATTTTAAATTTACTGGCACATTTGTATGATGTATCTTAAAGTATAACACACGCAAAAAAAAAAAAAAAAAAAATCAATATTACATGTGAAAGCTTAGCTTCTGTTGTAGCGTGTTAATCTTAGAGACCAAAATTATATGTGAAAGCTTAGCTTTTCTTGTAGATATACGGTACTTTGTACATTAATGTAAACAGTTAACTTCTCCTCTTGCGTGTTCGCGCTATGTAACCAGGGATCATGCTATTGGCTGACTATAACACGTGTCTTATGAACTGAATAGCTGCCGTCATCGGCTGGCGAGATCTCGTGGCTTGAGATATGACTCGCTTACAAAAGGACATCGCAACCTCGGTTTCTACGCTCCGGAAACTAACGCGCTTTGTTTGGTGCAATTCGAATTTATACTTTTGTAATACGAAAATCTGCAGCGTATATGTTGCTGCAAATCAAAGGTCTTTCCAAAACTTCTCTCCTTTTTTTTATTAAAAGTCTCTCCAAAACTTCTGTGTCCTGTCTTTTATTTTTTTTCCGGGAAGTTCTATGCGATTGTATAAAACGTTAACCATTCAAAAGATTGATAAGTTTTACAGTTCCGAGGGAAAATCTGCGGAAAACCTACTGTCACTTAGCACAGAAAAAGTGTATTTTCGCCCGGGAAATAGCATATTTTTTAAACGGGATATCCGGGAGAAATCCGGGAATAATCCGGGAATTTTTTTTCCTTGTCCCCGTATACGCCCTGCAGACAGGACTTAACAGGGAACACTGAACATATACAGAGAAGGGCAGCACAAACAATCACAGGTTTGTTTAATGAGAATGTCACAGAGATACTGAAGGAACTGAAATGGCAGATCTTGAAGCAGACGTAAATTATCCCGAGAAAGTCTATTAACACAGTTTCAAGGAGCAGCTTTAAATGATTAGGGATATACTACAACCCCTTCCGTATCAGTCACACAAGGATCATGAGGATAAGATTTAGAATAATTACTGCACACACAGAGGCATTAAAACAAGCATTCTTCCTGTGCTCCATACATGAATGGAACAGGAAGAAACCCTAATAACTGATACAATGGGATGTACGCTCCGCCATACACCTCACACTGGTTTGCAGATGTAGATAATTGGCAGACTTTGAACTGCATCAACTCGATGCCCAACCAGTATACAGCCATTGCTACTGCCAGTGCTGACAGTTCTACCTACTTAATTTTGGACTTAACAATACTGTATATGCGTAATAAGTAAAATCATGTGTAACATTTGCAATCACTGTGCTAGTTCCAAATTTGGGTGTAGGAGTACTGCATATTCTAATTCAAAATATCAATGAAAGGCCTTACCTAAACATTTGCTTGAAAGTTATCACTTTATTTACTGATTATTCCTGTCCAATATTATTGTTGATGACACTGACTGTCCTTACGTTACCTTCAAAATTATATAGTGTTGGGTGTTGTTTACTACGAACTGCTTCCCAGGTGTGTGTCTATTGCAGCTAACTTTTTTTGCCAACAACTGCAACATTATACAGTCACGATCTAAGGAAAAAAACTACCAAGTGCTACTACAGCACGATAATGCCTACCTGTAGGTGCTGATATGACCAAAGCAGCTATCGAGGAGATCATCCCTTGCTGTACTTATTCTCCTGATCTTGCACTCTCAAATGTTTACCTTATTTACTCCTTGTTGAACAACCACGAAGAAAATTTATTTATAGACGAAAGTGTGCTTCAAACTTGGCTTGACATCTTTACCTCCAAACCAATAGATTTCTACAAGTGTGGAAACGGAGAACTATCTGAACATTGTCAGACTGTTACGGAAAAGGTGAGATTATACTGTTAATGATTAATTGCTCTTTCATGATTATCTTATTTAAACAAACTAACAAAAAATGTTATAAAATATGTGCTGTAGTAATACAAATTAATTACATTTATGGTGACAACCCTGCGACAAAGGTCTCTTTTAATAAAATAAAAGTATCTGTAACACAAGCCTGTGTAAAACTTCATGAATTAATAAGATACTATGCACTTCCGACCTCAACAGTCTAGGTAGGTTGGTTGGTTGATTTGTGGGGGTTGAAGGAATCTGACTACAAAGGCCATCGGTCCTTTTTTCCACGATCATGAAATGCCCACAAGCAACAAAGATGACAGAAAACAAAAAAGACAAAGACCAGAAAAGAGGAATTAAAAATACACAGTGTGTTACGGAAACAAAAAAAGGAAAAGCCAACCACCAAGAGACACACTAAAAAGCCCAATATAAAACGGTAGGCCAAAGGCCAGACTCGACACAAAAGAAAGAGACAAACCCTCAGATCGAGGGATAAAAGCCCCCTGCACAAATAAAACTCAAAATTAAGCCTGCCATGGCAGCATCATCCGATAAAAGTGCAAGGAGCGTATCAGGCAGCGCAAATGTCTGCCTGAGCGCAGTTAAAAGCGGACAGTCCAACAAAATGTGGACCACTGTCAATGTTGAACCACAGTGACATAGGCGGGTCCTCGCGGCGCAATAAATAACTGTGTCATCCAGGTGTGGCCAATGCACAGCCGCCAGAGTACAACAGAGTCCTTGCGAGAGGCCCACAAGCAGGAGTGCCACACACCAGTAGTCTCCTTGACGATCTGAAGTTCGTTGGGTGAAGGCAGGGCGTGCCACTCATTGCCCCAGGTACCAAGGACCTTCTGCCGCAAAACTGAACGGAATCACACTCCGAAAGGCCAATCTCCACAGCCGGTGCACTGACAGCCTCTTTGGCCAGCGTGTCAACACATTCATTACCCGGGATGCCAACATGACCCGGGGTCCACATAAAAACCATGGAGTGGCTGCAACGGGCAAGAGTATGGATGGACTCCTGGGTAGCCATCACCAAACAACAGCGAGGAGACACTGGTCGATAGCTCGTAAACCACTCAGGGAGACACTACAGATAACGAAGGTCTCACCTGAGGAGGAGTGGATATACTCTAGGGCGCGAGAGATGGCGACCAGCTTGGCAGTGAAAACACTGCAGCCAGCCGGCAATGAGCATTGTTCAGAATGAGTCCCAAGAGTAAGAGCATAACCAACTTGACCAGCAACCATCTAACTGCCAGTATAGGCCATGTCACAGCGGCGAAACGCAAGGAGGACCGACAGAAAGCGGCGGCGTAGGGCCTCAGGAGGGACTGAGTCCTTCAAGCCCTGTGCCAAATCCAGCCAAAGGCATGGGCAGACACACACCATGGGGGTATACGTAAATCAGCCATGAAAAGAGGTGGGAGAGGGTAAAACTCAAGCCCAGAGAGAAGAGCCCGAACGCGAACCGCAATCGTACACCCTGACCGGGAATGCCGTTCTGGAAGATGGACGACCAAGTTGGGGAACAGGAGACAGTAATTTGGATGCCCAGGCAAGCAACAAACATGTGCAGCATAAGTGGCCAGTAGTCGTTGGCACTGGATCCGCAATGGAGGGACACCAGCCTCCACAAGTAGGCTGTTTACAGGGCTTGTGCGGAAAGCTCCAGTTGCGAGTCGGATCCTGCAGTGATGTATGGGGTCAATTAACAGCAATGCGGAAGGCAATGCCGAATCATAAGCCATGCTCCCATAATCGAGACGGGACTGAATCAATGCCTGATACAGTTGTAGAAGGGTAGACAGATTGGCCTTCCGGCTGGTGTGACTAAAGCAATGAAGAGCATTAAGATGCCGCCAGCACATTTGCTTAAGCTGCCGAATATGAGGGAGCCAAGTCAATTAGGCATCAAAAAGCAAGTCCAAAAACTGATGCATCTCCACTACGGCAAGAGGTTCAACGTCAAGATAAAGCCATGGCTCAGAGTGAACACTGTGATGCCGGCAGAAATGCATGACGCAGGTCTTGGTAGCCGAGAACTGGAAGCTATGTGTGATGGCCCAAGACTGCACCCTGCGGATAGTGCCCTGTAGTCGCTGTTCAGCAACCACAATGCCAGTGGAGCCATAGTACAGTTAAAAGTCATCAGCATACAAAGAAGCCGATACGGACGTTCCCACAGCTGCAGCTAGCCAATTGATAGCAACTAAAAAGACGCAGACACTCAAGACAGAGCCTTGTGGGACCCCATTCTCCTGGATTCGGGAGGAACCAACTTACATGCGGAAGGAACAAAGCGACAGAAAATTTTATAAAAAGCAGGAGCGGGCCACTAAGACCCCACCCATGAAACGTTGTGAGGATGTATGTTGCCATGTCATATCTTACACCTTCCGCATGTAAAAAAAGATGGCAACCAGATGCTGACGGCGGGCAAATGTCGTGTGGATGGCAGACTCCAGGCAGACCAGATTATCGGCGGCAGAACGGCCTTTACAGAACTGACCCTGGGACAGAGCCAGAAGGCCCGAAGACTCGAGTAGCAAACTCGACCTCCGGCTCACCATGCGTTCAAGCAACTTGCACATAACGTTGTTGAGGTTAATGGGGCAGTAGCTATCCACCCCCAAGGGGTTCTTGCCAGGCTTCAACACTGGGATGATAATGCTTTCCCGCCACTGACAGGAGAACTCACGCTCAACCCAGATACGGTTGAAAAGGTTGAGGAAGTGTCGCTTGCAGACCACCGAGAGATGTTTGAGCATCTGATAGTGGATGCGATCCAGCCCAGGAACTATATCAGGGCAAGTGGCTAGGGCACTGTGGAATTCCCACTCACTGAATGGAGCATTGTACGATTCGGGTGGTGCGTATGGAATAAAAGGCTTGGAGAGGTATGGGTGCCAATGGTGGAGACATACCGTTCCCAGCACTCCTGCTTCCGTCGGCATATAAGGTGTTGGGCTCAGGCATGGAGCTGTTTAAAGGTAATGAGGTGTTCCAATGATGGGTGCCGCTTATGATGCTGGAGGGCCCACCTGCGATCTCTAACCGCCTCAGCAATCTCTGGTGACCATCAAGGCACAATCCTCCGCTGAGGTGACACGTAAGAACTGGAAATTGCAGATTCCACGGCACAAATGATGCCAGTGGTGATCGTGTGAACCACCACATCAATGGCAGCATGAGAAAGAGGCTCAAGAGTGGCAATGGAGGTGATCGAGTCCCAGTCAGCCTTATTCAAAGCCCATCTGGCAAGGCGCCCAGGTGAGTGATGCTGGGGCAGTGACAAAAAGATTGGAAAGTGGTCACTACCGCACAAGTCGTCATGCACACTCCATTGGACAAATGGTAGGAGGTCAGGACTGCAGACTGAAAGGTCGATGGCTGAGTATGGCACCATCATTTAAAAGAGAAAGGTTGAGCTGTGCCAACACTTGCTCAACGACAGTTTCTCGGCCTGTTGCCACCACCAATCCACCCCACAAAAGGTTATGGGCATTAAAGTCGCCCAATAACAGAAAAGGTGGCAGAAACTGGGCTATCAGTGCAGCCAATACATGCTGCGGGACATCACCATCCTGTGGAAGATAGAGACTGTGGACAGTAACATCCTGAGGCATCCACAGCCGAACAGCGACAGCCTCTAAAGGTGTTTGAAGAGGGACACACTCGCTGTAAAGGGAGATATGGATGTAGACACAGACTCCACCAGATACACTCTCATAAGCTGCCCGATTCTTATAATAACGTCAATAGCCACGGAGGGCGGGGGTTCGCATTGTCAGAAACCAAGTTTCCTGGAGAGCAGTGCAGAAGAAAGGGTGAAGGCTGAGAAGTTGTCAGAGCTCAGCAAGGTGGTGGAAAAAACCGCTGCAATTCCACTGGAGGATGACATTGTCCGCAGCCAAAAAAGGCGAGAAGGGACCAAGGAGGCAGATTATGCCGCTGTATCACCTGCTGACACCGATTGAGTACCTGTGCAATTGACTTCCATGGTGCCAGAGGGTCCAGCGAGATGTAGGTTCTCAGCAGACGTCAGAATATCCACCCCATCCTCAGACGCAGAGCTTGTAGGTTGCAGTGGGGTGGGCGCCACCACAAGTTCCTTGGTCTTAGAGGTCTTATTCTTGGACTTTTCTCGCTGCTCCTTGGGTTTCACTGGTTGGGAGGGCTTCACTGATTCAGTCTCCGGGACCAAGGAGGATCATGAAGCCCTATGACCAGCTGCTTGTGGGCACTTACGCCACTGGCAGGCATCATCCTTCCCACTGGTGGAAACCTGGGAAGGGAGGGACCCAAGGGACCCCTTCCAGCTGAGAGGAACCGAAGAAGTTCGACGCTTTTCTAGCTTCAAAGTGGGGACGGATGTCCCCAATTGGTGAGGAGGGTGTTGTTCCCGAAGTAGGTGGCACAGGAGCAACAGGGAGGGTAGTGCCCCCCACAGTCAAGAGGGCTCAGGGAGCCGACTGGAATTCACTGAACCGATAGGGCTGTCACTGTTGTAGTGGCAGCATAAGAGGAAGTCATTCGCACATGATGGATTTGTACATATTTCCTCTTAGCCTCAGTGTAGAACAGTCAGTCCAGGGTCTTATATTCCAGGATTTTCCACTCTTTCTGTAAAATCCTGCAGTCTGGTGAGAAAGTTGGCACAGATGGGAGGCGGGGCACATGGAGTATTGGGATGTGATGGGCGTCCGCAATCACGACATGTGAGGCTGAAAGTACAGCGGGAAGACATATGGCCGAACTTCCAGCACTTAACACCGCATCAGGGGAGGGATATAGGGCTTGACGTCACAGCAGTAGACTATCACCTTGACCTTCTCAGGCAATGTATCACCCTCGAAGGCCAAGATGAAGGCACCGGTGGCAATCTGATTATCTCTCAGACCCTGATGAACGCGTCAGACGAAATGAACACCTTGCCACTCTAAGTAGGCACGCAGCTCGTCATCAGACTACAGAAGAAGGTCTCTGTGGAATATAATACCCTGGACCATATTTAAACTCTTATGGGGGATGATGGTTACTGAAACATCCCTCAACTTTCCACAAGTGAGTAATGCCCGTGACTGGGCAGAGGGTGCTATTTTTATCAAAACTGTCCCAGAGCGCAATTTGGACAAGCCCTCCACTTCCCCAAACTTGTCCTCTAAATGGTCTGCAAAGAACTGAGGCTTCATGGACACAAAGGATTCCCCATCAGCTCTCGTACATACTAGGTAGCAGGGCAAATAAGTCTCGCTGCCATTCTTAGCTTTTCGTTCCTCCCATGGTGTGGCCGGAGAGGGAAACGATTTGGGGTCATAAGTGTTTGCATTAAATTGAGCCCCAGGGAGATGGGCATCTACTCCTTGGCATACGTGGGGAGTTAATGGTGCAGGCATCAGCAGAGTGATCCCTGTGTGGTCAGGGGGCTACAACCAACAGGGTACATGGCGACCCCACCATTATGGACTGGCTCCCGTGCTGGATATCAGGTGCAAAGAAGTCCATGGTCGTCGGCAGCGCAGAAAGCGACACAGCATAATGGATGGCGGAAACTGCATCCAGGATTGTATCCTTGCCCAAGAGATGAAGAGCGAGTGAGACTGCAATGCAACGAGGAGAAAGCAGGCTAAAGATCTTAGTGCATGATGGACACGATGCCCCATGTAAGGCGCCCTTCCCCAATTGGCTCACTCTTCAGAAAAATTTGGAAGTATGAAGGTCAAACCGTACAGGGGGCCATCACATAAAGGCCGAAACGTGAGAGACTCCTTTTAGTCGCCTCTTATGACAGGCAGGAATACCGTGGGCCTATTCTAACCCCTGGACCTGCAGGGGGTAAACATTTTATGCTACTTGCAGTCCTGCCTTACGCATAAAGAAGCAACATTATTACAGCAGATGCAGAAAACTGCATGTATTATCAAGAGTTCTGGAGCTTCCAGTCATGGAGCACTGAACTGAGTTTATGAAAACTTATGATGGTAAAGTATTCTTAAGATTTCCCTACTGTTTTTGAATCTGGTTATACTTGTAAAGCAGTCAGAGAAGTGCTAACGTGGTGGTGAATGAAGTTTTGTAGGTACTCAACAGCATGATTACTAGTTCCTTTATCGTCATCATCAGTGAGCTAACAGAAGAGTTTTGTGAACAATAAGGCAGTCGGATCAAGAGCTGTCACACATGGTATGGCTTGTGGAGAACAGTGAACTGGAAGTATTGATAAGACAAGCTGTAGGATTTGCAGAAAAAGAGGAAGGGTAGAAGACGTTCCCGTTCCCGTTCGCCTCCTGGCCTCAACCTTTGCTAGTCACTGTCCTCACCCATCCAGCCCCCTCCCTGTTCCCATTCCAGCACTACACAGCCGTCATTTCACCGTCACACTTTCCGATACTTACCCCCTCCCCCCCCCTCCGCACCTTCTCTCCTGCCCTCCGTCTAAACTGCAACACTTGACTGTCCATCACTCCCACCATACTATCCCTCCCGCTCCCTGCCCCAGCCTCCTCCTTACCCCCACCTAGTCGCCACTCCCATCATGCACTGGTGCTGCTGTTCGCAGTGCAGTGTGGTCTCAGCTCTCTGAGACTGCAGATGTGTGTGCAAGTTGCATTTATGTGTGTGTGTGCGCGCGCGTGTGCGTGTGTGTATGTGTATGTGTGTCTACTGCTGACAAAGGCCTTAATGGCCGAAAGCTTTAATTGGGTGAATCTTTTTGTTGTGCCTATCCCAACTCAGCATCTCCTCTATATGGTGAGTAGCAACTTTCCTTCTCTGGTACTGTTACATTCCATCCTGGATTTTCCATTGTTCAAATAAGTTTGGATATGCCTCAAAGATGTGGCGGGACTGTAACGGGTAGGGTCGCTATGCAGATGCTCTGAGGGCGGTATATAGCCATGTGTGAGGTAAATATGACCAATACAGATGTGGTGCACAGGGTCTAGTGGTTTTAAAACAGAAGGTGCTGTTAACTCCTAAGTGATTCATCCATAGTTCGAATTGAGTTAAAAATAAATGATGTGATATTTTACCTGCCGAGCTGATCACCAAGAAATGTTTCCAGGAAGGCATACAACGTAATTTCTGTATGCAAGATGCCTTGAGGTGCTTTATGTGTGATAAACATATCAGTTCGTGCTCAAACAGCAGTCCTACAAAGCAACTGTTGTCTACCACTTCCAGGGATTAGATATCCAAATATAATTCAGGATGCAGGTAGGGGGATCAAATTCTATGAAAGTGTACCTGCCAGGATGTTTTCAGTGATATACTTATTCCTTCTGAATGACCTCTCAAAAATGATGTTCTGCTGAATGTAATGACATAGAACTACAGTGCTGAGAGAAATCATTGACACAGAAGGCAGATTATACCTATGATGAATCACATCTATACTCTGCAAACCACTGTGACATGCATGCAGAAGGCAAGTCCCATTATACCAGCTCTTAAGAGTTTTCTCCCCTTCCATTCATCTACGGAGCAAGGGGAGAATGATTGTCGGAGTGCCTCTGCATGTATTGCAATTAATCTAATCTTGTCTTAAACATCCCTATGGAAGTGAGATATACACCACCGTGATCCAGACATCTGTTTGAAAGTTCGTGACGCCCTCCACTGGTAACGCTGGAATTCAATATGGTGTTGGCCCACCCTTAGGCTTGATGACAACTTCCACTCTTGCAGGCATATGTTCAATCAGGTGCTGGAAGGTTTCTTGGGGAATGGCAGCCAATTCATCACGGAGTGCTGCGCACTGAGGAGAGGTATTGATGCCTGTCAGTGAGGCCTGACGTGAAGTTGGCATACCAAAACATCCCACAGGTGTCGTACAGGATTCAGGTCACGACTCTGTGCAGGCCAGTCCTTTATAGGGATGTTGTTGTTGTGTGACCACTCATCCACAGGCAAGTGCATTATGAACAGGTGCTTTATCATGTTGAAAGATGCAATCGCCACCCCCAAATTGCTCTTCAACAGTGGGAAGCAAGAAGGTGCTCAAAACATAAATGTAGGCCTGTACTGTGATAATGCCATGCGAAACAACAAGGGGTGCAAGCCCCCTTCATGAAAAACACGACCACACCATAACAGCACTGCCTCTGAATTTTACTGTTGTCACTACACATGCTGGCAGATGATATTCACTGGGCATTGGCCATACTCACACCCCGCCATCGCATTGTCACCATCGCATTGCCACATTGTGTACTGTGATTTGTCACTCCACACAACATTTTTCCGCTGTTCAGTCATCCAATGTTTACGCTCCTTACACCAAGCGAGGTGCCATTTGGCATTTACCGGCGTGATGTGTGGCTCATGAGTAGCCACTTGACCATGAAATCCAAGTTTTCTCACCTCCCACCTAACTGTCATAGTACTTGCAGTGGATCCTGATGCAGTTTGGAATTCCTGTGTGATGGTCTGGATAGATGTCTGCCTATTACACATTACGACCCACTTCAACTGTCAGCGGTCTCTGTCAGTCAACAGATGAGGTCGACCTGTATGCTTTTGTGAGGTGTGTCCCTTCACATTTCCACTACACTATCACATCGGAAACAGTGGACCTGGAGTGTGGAAATCTCTTGTACAGACATGTGACAACACAAGTGAAACCCAATCACCTGGCCATGTTCGAAGTCTGCGAGTTCTGTTGAGTGCCCCATTCTGCTCTCTCACAATGTCTAATGACTACTGAGGTCACTGATATCGAATACGTGGCAGTAGGTGGCAGCACAATGCACCTAATATGAAAAATGTATGTTCCTTATTGTTATTTAAAGTTTTTTCTTGAAACTTTGGTTGGCTGAGTTATGGGAAGGGACCATACAGTGAGGTCATCAGTCCCATCAGATTAGGGAGGGATGGGGAAGGAAGTCAGCCGTGCCTTTTCGAAGGAACCATCCCAGCATTTGCCTGAAGCAATTTAGGGAAATCACAGAAAATCTATACCAGGATGGCTGGACATGGGTTTGAACCATCATTCTCCTCAATGTGAGTCCAGTGCGCTAACCACTGCACCATCTCGCTTGGTTTTGGAACTTTGTAAGCATGTTTTCTTGGGATGGTTTACATCCATTTTCAAGAGTCTGCCAGTTCAGTTTCCTCAGCATCTCTGTGACATGGACAAACTAACCTGTGGCCATTCATGCTGCCCTTTTGTGTATACATTCAGTATCCCCTGTTGGTCCTATTTGGTACAGGTTCCACACACTTGAGCAATACTCTAGGATGGGTAAAGATCTGAACTGAATATTTATGCAGCATCTTTCAGACAGTATTTCATTATTGATAGCTGCATCACTGCAAAAAGTCTGAGTGTACTATCAATATTGTCAACAGTGTCATTAGTTTCCAAAATGAGCAGCAAGGGTCCCAACACACTTGCCTTGAGCATAGAAAAAGTTACTTCTACATTTGTCGACGACACTCCATCCCAGATAACTTTCTGCATCCTCCCTATCAAAAAAACCTCAATCCAGTAATAAATTCTACTTGATACCCCTTACAACTGTACTTTCATTAATAAATGTAGGTGTGGTACCAAGTCAAATGCTTTTCAGGAATAGAGAAATACTGCATCTACCTGACTGCCTTGATCCATGGCTTCCAAGACATCGTGTGAGAAAAGTGTGTTTTGGGTTTCACATGATTAATTTTCTGCTGATTGACAAGAAGAAGATTATTCTATTCAAGACACCTTATTACGTTTGAGCTCAGAATATGATCTAAGACTCTACAACAAATATATGTCAAGAATATCTGATGGTAGTTTTGTGGATCACTTCTGCTACCTTTATGATGGATGATTGTGACCTGTTTTTACGTCCAATTACTGGGCACAGTTTTTTGTCAGAGAGATCTCAGAGCCAAGTCACAAATTCAATGTAGAATCTAATAGGAAATCCACTGGGTTCTGCACTTTTTTACAACTTTAACAATTCTAGCTGTTTTTTGATGACACTGACACTAATATCTATTTCATTCACCTTTTCAGTGGTATGGGAATTAAACTGGGCAATACTCCTGGTTTTTCCTTTGTAAAGGAATATTTGAAAATGGAGTAAAGCATTTCTGCTTATGCTTCGCTATCCACAATTTCAGTTCCCATCTTGTTCCTGAGGTCTGGACTCTACCTTTTGTGCCACTAACAGCCTTTACACAATTACAGAATTTCTTTGGATTCTGTGAAAGATCTTTTGACAGTATTCTGCTACAGCTTGAAGACTTCATGCATTGCTCTCTTGACAGCTAAACACATTTCATTTAGCATCCCCCTATCCATAGTCCTATGCTTTGTTTTACACCTATTATGTGGTAGAGTCTGTTTATTCTGAAGTTTCTTTATAGTGACTGTATACCATGGAGTGAGTGCCTCAAACGTTTTGGTTAGAGGGATGAGTGTAACATCCTGGGTTCTCCCTGGTCACTGTCTCCCCTGGATGGCTAGATCTGCCACCGACACACCATTCACAGTCAAGTGGATGAGAAGTGATAGTGTTTGATGTACAGTCAGTTCCACAAGAAAGTGTATTCCTTTATGTGTATGAAATAAAAGATGCTATTATAAATATATGTTACATGAAAATACATGTTATTACTAACTGTGCAATTACCTAATAGTTAATCCAATCACTGCCATTACCAATTGTAGCTTGGCATCTTTTTAGAATGTGCTTTCCATGAGATTTTCTGCATGTTCTCTAGGTAATGATTTCCATATCATCCCAATTTTATATAACAGCTGCTTCAAAGTATATATTAGCTTTCCCTTAAGCTTCCTCGTAATACATGACCAAATATTTTTGATCAGATCTGCATCCAGAGACACTGCAGGTCAATCCATCATGAACACTCCATTATCTTGTTTACACGCTCTACAGAGATGGCTGCGATGTTCCACATCGTTATCCTCTTGAAGCACTCAGTTTGCCACGTTCAAACGAAATACCTTCTTAATGGATCTCAGAAGTAATTTTTGATAGATAGTGCATGTTTTTGCACTGCCTCATGATGCTTCTGATATTTTACACTCATTTTAAACTGCAACTGACAAAACAAAACATTCAACTCTCACACTGTTTGTCTATACACTATGTAAAAGCACACCAAGCACATTTTTGAGGCCACTACTACAGGTGTAGAGATGTCACGGTGGATGTTACATTTAAAATTACGGCATACATTTTCTTGTGCAGCCGACTGTACTTTTGGTATATCTGGTGCATGACTGTCAGTAGCCCTCACAACACATCCATTCACAGCAGTTTCCAATCGCTTGACAGAAGGTAATTTCTGGCTGCTTATGAACAGCAACTAATTCGTCCTGCACCCAAAAAGCATACACAGTGGGGCTGCATTATGCCTGGTGTCATACCTTGCAAGATATTACACCAATAACTGTAAGCGAAGCTTGCTGACACACTTTTAGTTTATGGGCCCAATATGCTACAAGTATTAACAGTAGCCTTTTAGAACTCAAGTGAGCCAGTCGCTCCTCCTCCTTGCAGAATGGTTGAAGAGGAAAGAAAAGGGGTGAAGGAAAAGGATTGGGGAGGTTTAGGAAAAAGGGTAGAGTTCAGGAAAGTCACCCAGAACCAAGGGGTCAGTGGAGACTTATCAGATGGGATGATAAGAAAGACTGATTGTTGGGGACTGCACTGGATGAGATTTGAAAACCTGAGAGCTTTAAGGTGAAAGATAAGGTAACATGCAAGACAGAGGTTACAGTTAAGACACTGTGTATGAGTTAATAAGAGTGAAAAGCTAAGTGAATTATATGTATGGGAGGCGGATGGCAGGTCAAATAATGAGACGTGGAAAACTAAAATAGAGGGAAGAAAGGAATAGTTACTGTGACAAAATTCTGAGACCGAAGAAATTGATGTAAAGTAAGCCCAGAAGGGTGGTGAGAACCAAGGACATGTAGCGCCAGTTCCTACCTGCGGAGTTCTGAAAAATTGGTGTCTGGGGAAGAGACCAGATGGCATGTGTGGTGAAACAGGCACTGAGGTCATGTTGTACAGCATGCTTTGCAACAGTGTTTTGTGTTTTGCCAGTATACCCATTCATCCTGACTGGGTGGTAGTCATGCCAATGTAAAAGGCCAAATAGAGTTTACATAACAGCTGGTATATGACATGTTGCTTCACAGGTGGCTCTCTCTTTGACAGCATATGCTTTGCCAGTTACAGGGCTGGTGTAGGTGGTTGTAGGAGGGTACATACGGCAGGTCTCACAGCAAGGATGGCCACAGGGGTAGGAGCCACAGGGCATGCAGATGGGTACAGAAGGAGCATACGGTCTGCAAGGATATTGTGGAGATTGGGAGAGCAATGAAAAGCTATTCTAGTTGTAGTGGGCAAAATCTCAGACAGAATGGACCTCATTTCAAGGCACAGTTTTACGAAGTCGTGGCCTTGTCAAAATAGCTGGTTAATAAATTCAAGACCAGGATAATACTGAGAGATAAGTGGTGTGCTCCTACGTTGCATTTTGGAGGGATCAGCAGTACCAGTATTGGATGTGATGGCCCAGGAAATCTGTTTTTGAACTAGGATGGTGGGGTAATTGCATCCAGTGAAGGCTGAGGTGAGAATGGTGGTGCCTTGCTGTAAAGTGTCTGCATCTGAAGAAATACATCTGCCTCAAATGCCAAGGCTGCATGGGAGGGAACATTTGACAGGAAAAGGATGGTAACTGTCAAAATGTAAGTACTGTTGTTTGTCAGTAGATTTAATGTGGACAGCAGTGTGTAGCTGGCCTTTGGTGAGAATGAGATAGACACCAAGTAAAGTGAAATGGGATTTGAAACAGGACCATGTGAAATTTAATTGGGAGAATGTATTTCGAGATTCCAGGAATTTTAACAGGTCAGCCTTACCGTGAGTCCATATGGCAAAGATGTCATCAATATATCTAAACCTAACCAGGGCTGAAGGCTTATGGATCCCAGGAAAGCCCCCTCCAAGTGACCCGTGAGAAGGTTGGCATCTGAAGGCTGTAATCTTGATCTGTTAGTATGTCTGCCCCTTGAAAATGAAGTCGTCGTTGGTAAGTATAAATCTGATTAAGGTTAGCAGGAAGGATGCCATAGGTTTTGAATCAGGTGGGTGCTGACAGAGGAAATGTTCAGCAGCAGACAGACCATGTATGTGGGGGGATTTTGGTCTAGAGGATGAATGAGCATAGGCAGATGGCACACACTGGCAACACACAACATCCTCTTGCAGAGCATGCATGCATTACCACATGACACTCATGACCTCAGTGCCTGTTTCACAACACATGCCATCTGGATTCTTCCCCCAGACACCAGTTTCTCAGAACTCCACGGGTGGGAACTGGCGCTACAACATGTCTTAGTTCTCACCATCCCCCGGGCCTTAATTTACGCTAATTTCTTCAGTCTCAGCATTTGTTCACAGTAAATATTCCTTTCTTCACTGCATTTTAGTTTTCTACATCTTTTTTTGTCATTCCACTCCTAACTCCATCACATACAATGCACTTAGCTTTTTACTCTTATTGACTCACGCACAATCTTTTAGCAGTAATCACTGTCTTGCATGTCATCTTCCACTTTTAAGCTCTCAGGTTTTCAAATCCCATCTGGTGCAGTCCCCAACAATTAATCTTTCCTTCTCATCCCATCTGGTAAGTCTCCCCTGGCCCATAGTTCTGGGTGACTTTACCAAACTCCACTCTTTTTTCCTAAACCTCCCCAGTCCTTTTCCTTCACCACTCGTCCTTCCCCTTCAACCCTTCTGTCAGAAGAAGCGGCCACTCACTACAAAAGTTTGCATACATAATACCATTTTTTTACAAGTGTGTTCTCCTGCCACTGCCTGGTGAGCAGATTTTTATCTTTCCAATTTCATTATATATTTTTTTTTAAATTATTATTTTCGTCAACATAGGTATTTAGTTGAACTGACAGCCTCTAGATTTGTTTAATTTATTGTGTAATCAAAATTTAACGGATTTATTTTTGTACTCATGTAGATGATCTAACACTTTTCCTCACTGAGAGACAATTGCCACTTTTTGCACCATTTAGATATAATTTTGCAATTGGTTTTGATCTTCCAATGACTTCAGCTGATGTTAAATGACAGCATCATTTGCCAACAATCTGAGTGGGCTATTCTGATATTTTAAATCATTTAAATAGATTAGGAATAGCCGAGGGCCTATAACACTTTCTTGGGGAATGCCAAATATCACTTATGATTAATCTGTAATTTTCTGTCTATTACTATGTACTGTAATGTTTCTGAGAAGAAATAATGGATCCAATTGCACAACTGAAGCAATACTCCATATGGGAAACTAATGTGACACAATATGTTGGGTATTTACAGTAACTGTCAATCACAAATGCCAATTTATTATGAAACAGGTTTGCATAACATTTGCAACTTATGAAGATTCTTCAGAATATGTGAGTGTAAGCATCAGAAAATAACACTCGTAGCTTCTGAAAATTCTCAGAAATGGGAACTTATTCACATTGATATACACTAAAATGTGGGATGAATGATTATTTAAATGAGGATACTACTGCTAAAACTGTATGAAGCGTGAGTTTTGATTCAAACATATACTACAGCACAGGATATGTTTTCATCACAATACACACATGAGTTTTGATACAACATTTAAATTTTGTGTCTAGTTTTCGGGCCTAAGTTTTCAAGGTGATTTTTCTAACTTAAGTGATTTTGCTGAGCGAGAAAGGAAATACTGGGAGTCAGCTTGTATAAGTAATACACACATGAACTGCATGGATTTTGGACTTAGGTTCTTTTGTATCACCTTTTTCACTAACGCGCCAAAGATGAACACTGCAGCGTCAGTATATTTCATAAAAACAATGTAAAATGTGGAACATAGCGATTTATGTCCTCCACTTGGGCAGCTAAAAATGCATTCATGATCTCACAATGGCAATTGTGAAAAGAGTACCATTGAAGATTTAACCTGTTCTCTTGTACATGTTGATTACGAAGGACCGTACAACTCTTAATTCTGAAATGCTGATGGAAGGAGAAATTTTTAATAAAAGTTAATAGGTTGCCTTGGAAGCCCTGTCCATGCAATGTACCTAAGATGTGGTGTTGCGAAGTTATATGATGTGAGTTTTGTAAGTCTTGGAAGACCGCTACCAGATGTTGACGAAGCAGTAAGTTTCTCTGACAGCACACTCTACACAGACAATTATTAGAATAACTTTGCGTTAACAAGAAATATTTGAACAACACGCCTAAAAAAGCAGTATCTTTAAATCTGGAAAAAACAATCCAATTGCACAATATTCACTCGGCCTGATGACTGGAAAATGGAAGATAGGTCTGTTACATTCCACACAATTTATGAATATAACAGCACAGGTCGCAAAGCACACCAGCAAATAATATCCAAACCACTGAAAATTGTCTACATATAATGCAAGTGTGCTTGAGACCCATAAGCATGACCAGATGTTACCATATCATTTGCAATAACAGAAGACTATCCAGTGACCTAAGAACTATTCGTCCATTTAACTGATATGCTATATTTCAATTTGCAATTTTTTAAGAAATATTCAGGGAATAAAATGTTATATTGATATACAATAAAAATTGTAAAGGGACTACTTTCGTTGATAGAAAATCCAAAAGGTAAGAAAGACAGACCTCACAAATCACACTTGTGCAATACCGAGAAGCATCTCACAGGAAAAAGCAAATCATGACGAAAGATGTAAAAAGTGTGCCAAACATGACAAGCATACTGACACATCACCACTTGAGTGTAGTGACTGCCCAAATAATCCTAGTTTCTATTTGAAACTCTGGTACAGTTACCCATCATTACCAAACAGAACGATACAAATTATGCTGTAAATTCTTAATATTTATGGAGATCTTACACACGTATAATGTTTCATTTCTTTTTGTAAATACACTACTGGCCATTAAACGATTGGCCGTTAAACGTACAAAATCATGCAGTGTCATTCTGGAACTTCTGCCTCATTTCCGTATCAATATCCACTTTTACTGAAGAAATCTATTTCTTGTATATTCCCTGCTTTGACTGTCCTGTGTACTCTTGTTTCCTTGGTAGGAGAATTCTTTCACTTCTTCCAATTATGTGTTGTTTTCAACTTCAATGTGACATGTTAGCTGCCTGAGCCAATGTGCATTTGTTGTGCTCCTCATTTCACACCATTTTTGTGAGACACACTGTAGCTGCAATGCTCACTTTGATATGCTAGTGCAAAATGCGACACCAAATCAGCCGCTTTGCAAAATCCATGTGATTTGCATGTTTACTTAGTTATATTTACATATATAACCTGACTCCTGGTATTTCTTTTGTCTACAAATAAAATCATGTGAGCCAGGTAAAACTGTTTCAGAAACTTAGGGCCAAAGTACTGGCATAAAATTAAAATGTACTTTTCATGTTGATTTTATCAAAAATTGTTTGGTTGTTGTGATCTATTGAGTAGTGCTATCTTGTAAATTGTAAACATAACCCATGCTTTCCAGGATCATGATACAGTGCATAGTATTATATCATCAATTATAAACTTAATCTGTGTTTTCAGAAACTTTTGCCACAGTAAACTCATTCTACATCAACTGTTCCCTAATTTATGTATTTACATGAAAAAGGCATATTTTTGAGAATTTGAGATGCTTGCAGAGATTTCCTTATGTACAAGTGTTACACAAAATAAATCAGCATTTGTGATTTACAGTTACTATAAACAAGTAACATGATGTGTAACAGTATTTTGCTCTTTTAACAGAAGTGTATACTGTCCATATTTATCGTAAATTAATGCTGATGATGAATTTATTAGTGACCATAACCTGAAAAATGGTTCCGAGAATCAGAGAAATTTGTACCAAGTTTTCCTTTTTTGTAAAGGATACCTCGTATGGCTGTAAATCTCTTTAATTCTAAAAGGCTACTGGTAAATACTTGCAGTGTATCAGAGTCATAAATTTAAAGAGAATCATCAAGCTTAGTTTAAAGTCGCATGTTTACAGTTCTGTAAGGTATTACGCCAAGCACAATGCAGTACCATTATATTTTCTGTTCCGGGCAGGTGGATGAGTTGCTTGCTGTTAGTGAGGAGCTGTAAATTGCCTTCAATACTGGCAAGCAATTAAAATCTGCTGAGACTGGGTGTGTCGGGAGGGCTACAAGAGTAATGTACCAAAGGTACCTCAACTACTATCTTATGCTGAGGGTATTGTCTCTTCTGCAGCAAATACAGGACCCCTCATTCTTGTGTACTTGACTGCAGGGCATGTTTGTGGTAGGTCCAGGCATCCTGTATAGGGGAGACAGGGACCAGAGGGAATTCAATATGTTAAGCCCATTCACTTAAAATACAGGTTTGAGGTGCTGTTATCCACTAAAACTGAAAAAGTGACATTCAGTTAACCTTTTGTGGAACCTCCTGTGTCCTGTGTGAGGGGACAGCAAAAGCAAAGTGGTAGGGTCTATTAATCATTATATTCAAATGTATAGAGAATTATGGTACCCGTCAGAGAAATGGCAGTATGAGATGGGAATGGACATCAGGTGCACTCAGAGATTAAGCCTCAAGGCCTCATTCAATATGTTGAAAAGGTTATTCTGGCAGCCACTGAGGGAACAGAATGCAACCAACTGCAGTCTGTGATGCATGTTGAAGCAAACAATGCTTGTTGTCTGGGCTCTGAGATCATACTTGGATCATTCCAGTGACTACCAGAGAAGATTGAGAATACCCATCAAAGCTCCTAATCTGCAGCAAAGCGCTCAGAACTGATCATGGGCGCCTGGTTCTGAGTCGAGTGGAAGGCCTGAATCAAAGACTGTGAAGATTCTGAGAGAAGCTAGTCTGTGACTTCTTAGACCTACACCAAAGGGTTCAGAACTGTAGGGTCTCCTCTAAATGTGCCAGTTGCACTACACATCAGAGTCAGCTACCCAGGTAGCTGATAGTGTGTGGGGCCCAAACAGGTTTTTTAAAATTTTTTTTAGGTGACTCACCATTCAATCCAGATAATCAAAGCTGTAGGAAATCGAGAAGTATCAGTGTAAGATCCAAAGAAAAGCTCTCCACAGGTAAGAGTATTCAAATTCTAGTAGTTAACTGCCAAACCATTCACAACACAGTGCCAGAGTTTGAATTGCACCTAAAAAGCAATGACATTTACATAAAATAAGTGGCAGTCAAACGAAAATGAGAGAGGTGGGAAAAAGTAAATAAACTGTTTTCACCATAACTGTTAATACATTTATTCCACTTGAGACAAGACATCCACTGCCTCTATGGAAAAATGTTTATGGCTGCCTACGCGGAACCATGATTGTACCTCTTCCCAGCAAAGCTTCTATAATGTAGTCTAATCAATCTTAGCAGTTTATGGACCAGACCAGTGATCTGAAATGATGACTACAATTATTTGTGGGTGAAGTGGTCATCATGATATTATTTTTTGAAGACTGAATATCCTGTGAATAAACTTTGTGTGTCTTTAATGTAGAGGTTTTCATTACCTTCTGCATCTTTATGCCATGTGTCATTGTTGTTTCTTCCACCTTCAGCGACAGTTTCCGACCTCAAAGAAAAGAAGATAGCCTGAATCTCTATCTGCTCCTCTGTCTTCTCACAAAAGTCCATTGACAGAATCACACAGAAGGCATAAACCAGGAAAGGTCTAAGACAGGTTTGCTCACTGTCACCTCTGTAAGTTAATATGTATATTGGCAAGAGAATGAGGGAAGTAAAGGACAATTTCAATATGGGAGTGGTTTATCATGGGCAGAAAATTAACAAGATAAAGCTTGCTAAGACTTAGTAGTAAAGGCCAAAAGTGAACAAGAACTGAGTTGGGCACTTAATGAATAGAATAAGTGCAGGGTCATTGTTATAATATACGCATAAACAAAAAGGAAACTAAGGTAATGATTTGCAACAGATGTACATGATGGGTGGCTAAGTAATAAACTTGAACAGGAGATTAATGAAGATGAGAAAGAATTTTCTTACCTACAAAGTAGAATAGAGAGGACAAAAAGGGGGAAAATGCAATAAAGACACAGTAGCAAGGATTTCACAAGGTGGGATATCTATAAAAAGAAGCAGCTGCTAATATCCAGAAATATGAACCTTGAGACCAGATACGGATTAATGAAAAGCTTTGTTTGAAGCATAACTCTTTATGGGTGTGAAATGTGTACAATAGGGACAAATCAAATAATTGGAAGTGCTTGGAATGGGATTTTACAGGAGACTGTTGCAAATCTTGAGAGACGAAGTATGGAATGAAGAGGTCTAGAGAGGTGAGGTCCCAAATTAACAGGGGAGAAAGTCTAGAGTCATTGCTGAAAATTTTAAGTGAAAATAATGAGGAAGGAACGAATTACAGGGATGGGCATAAAAAAAGTAAAGTCATATGGCGTGAATGGGTGGGAGACCATGAAAGGCAGGTTCAGCCACCTAACTGGGGATCATACAGCCAACCAGTTGCACTTCAAAAGTTTATTCAAATCTTTACCTAGACTTCTTCCTCAAAATGCCCCCCCCCCCCCCCCCCCCCCCAATCACACACACAAACTGAGCTGTTTTGATTCACAGTGCTCTCATCACACAAAATAATCCTACCTGAATACCACAGTTTTTAATAAGACTTCATTGGAAATGAGAGGAGTGGGGGGGGGGGGGGGGGGGGAGTTTTTGTAATATTCACATGCTTTGATGCTCATTCTCTTCTTTTGCCTCCAGTATAAATTCTTGTTCACTGGAAGAAGCTAATGATAGTGAACACTAGCAAACAGCTTTGTGAATGCTCGTTCACCTATGTTCACTTCCATTCATTCTGTTATATGTTGTTGTGGTCTTCAGTCCAGACACTGGTTTGATGCAGCCCTCCATGCTATTCTATCCTGTGCAAGCTTCTTCATCTCTCAGTAACTATTGGAACCTACATCCTCCTGAATCTGCTTAGTGTATTCATCTCTTGGTCTCCCTCTACGATTTTTACTCTCCTCGCTGCCCTCCAATACTAAACTGGTGATCCCTTGATGCCTCAGAACATGTCCTACCAACCAATCCCTCCTTCTAGTCAAGTTGTGCCACAAATTCCTCTTCTCCCCAATTCTATTCAGTAACCTCCTCAATAGTTTCGTGATCTACCCACCTAATCTCCAGCATTCTTCTGTAGCACCACATTTTGAAAGCTTCTATTCTGTTCTTGTCTAAACTAGTTATCGTCCATGTTTCACTTCCATGGATAGCTACACTCCATACAAATAGTTTCAGAAAAGACTTCCTGACACAAATCTATACTCGATGTTAACAAATTTCTCTTCTTCAGAAACGCTTTCTTTGCCACTGCCAGTCTAC
Source organism: Schistocerca americana (assembly GCF_021461395.2). Taxonomy (NCBI): domain Eukaryota; kingdom Metazoa; phylum Arthropoda; class Insecta; order Orthoptera; family Acrididae; genus Schistocerca; species Schistocerca americana. The sequence goes on along the minus strand of NC_060119.1, from coordinate 705,283,080 downwards.
ATTTCATATCCTTTCTACTTGGACCATCATCAGTTATTTTGCTCCTCAAATAGCAAAAGTCATCTACTACTTTAAGTGTCTCATTTCCTAATCTAATTCCCTCAGCATCACCTGATTTAATTAGACTAGATTCCATTATTCTCGTTTTGCTTTTGTCGATGTTCATCTTATATCCTCCTTTCAATACACTGTCCATTCCGTTCAACTGCTCTTCCAGGTCCTTTGCTGTCTCTGACAGAATTACAAAGTCATCGGCAAACCCCTGGTATAAACAAGGCTTTTTACATAATTTTTGCTTCTAGCAGAAATAAATTTTCTGTCAACATCACATAGGTGCAGAACACAGACTTCATGTGTTTTGCATGAGTATGATTCCAGCTTACAGCTTATGCTTGTTTACAAGCCTCTGCCTTGTAGGTATCAACGGCAAACATGTTAAACAGAACTTTTCCAATTGCCGGTTTTATCGTTTAGTGGTCCACTATTAATATTCAAACTATAAATAATATTTTTGATTTACCAGGAAACAAAACATTTTTAATTTATATTGTAAAACCACTGTCTATTGAATATGAATGCAGTATTTCAACAAACCTATGGAATAGACTGGATAGTTCTTTTGTTGGTCATTGTCAGCACTAAAAATTGTGTATGCTTCTGGGGACAACCAATCTATATATGGACTTACCTAAAATAATGCATGCTAGACAATGATGCAATTTGTGATAAAAATGCAAGTTATAACATTGGCAAATCAAAGTGAGCATCAAGTATGCTACCTTTTTACTTAAGTTGTGGACTTAGAAACAGTTTGTTTCTTTTATACACTGAAGTGGCTACCTTTGTTGCAGATATTTAACTTCAGAATTAATGTGTCATTACAAGAGTGTACCCATTATTTTCTCTAAAACATCTGCTTTGAGTGTTAATTGAACAGGGAATAAAATATAAATGATCAAGCATTGATAGCGTTATAGGTCACACTTCCTCCAAATCTAAAAAAAAAAAAAAATGTATAAGTGAGAAGACAAAAGAGCTTTTCTCTGTTGGCACCACTGCACCATGCATTATACACATAACACTAACATTTACATTATTAATATGCAAGTACTTACTGCTTGTAAAGAGGGGCTGTTGTTGTTACAGCTTCATCAACATCAATAGCTTCTTGTTCAGATAATCGAGCAATAGCCTTCTCCAGTTCTTGTTCTTTGTCCTCCAGGACAGTTATGTTCTTATCAAGTTCAACCTGATGAAGTAAACAGATCTTTTATTTACGATTATTTTGCAGGAAATAAAATGGATATTTAGATAATTTAATTTTTCTTTCAAATCATATTATTAGTAATAAATTAACACAATAAATTTTAAATTCTATTCCTTTTATAGTACCACAAGATGTTGCTCATTTGCAAATTTGTACTGGTTCAAATGGCTCTGAGCACTGTTTGACTTAACTTCTGAGGTCATCAGTCCCCTAGAACTTAGAACTACTTAAACTTAACTAACCTAAGGACATCACACACACCCATGCCCGAGGCAGGATTCGAACCTGCGACCATAGTGGTCGCGTGGTTCCAGACTGTAGCGCCTAGAACTGCTCGGCCACCACAGCCAGCAAATTTGTACTATTTTGTGGCGAATTTTTTAATTTAAGTTACTTAGCTTATTGATTTTATGCTTGTTGTTATACAGGCTGTAACAAAACGGCATGGCCATACAATCAGGAAACATTATTCACACATAGAAGAAACAAATATATTAAATGGATATGGGACTGCAAACACTATATTTCCATGTTAGAGCTCATTTTTTACTTCTGTTCACAATCAGTCAGTGTTTGGGCCAGCACTGTTGGTGACTCTGCTTTCTCAGAGAATACTGTACATGCTCTGGTTCTGGTAGAACATGTGCCTTTATGAGCATGACAAAATGTACTTTATACATGATGGAGCTCCTCCTCATTTCTGTGTTAATGTTTGTGGTCTTCTAAATAACAAATTCTGTGATGGATGGATAGGTAGACGTGTACCATTCCTAGCTTCCAAGTTCTCCAGACCAAAACTACTAGAGTTTTATTTGTGCGGGCACTTGAAACTCTTGTGTACAGAACTCCAGTGCAAGACATGCAGAGTCTTCATACCCATATTGTGGAACGCTATGAAACAATACACATTCCTCCAGGAATACATCAGTGCATCAGAAATTCAATGTGAAGGCAAGTTGATGCATGCATCCTTACTAAAGGAGGGCATTTTGAACATTTCAAGTAAGAAACTGTTTCATGCTGGTACGTTCTGTTTCTGTGTGTTTTCAATGATTAATGTGATTATGAAGAGAAGTACAAAATGAGTCCTATGGAAATAAAATGTTTCTGGAGCCATGTCCACATAACATTTTCTTTCTCTATATGTGAGAAATGTTCGCTGAAAGTTTGGTTCTACCTTTTTGCTGCTCCTAATACAGAATGTTTTTGAAAAATTTGTACACATGTAACCACAGTGATTAACAAAAGCTGAAGGGTAATATTATGAATGTAAAACAAACATACATAAATGAATAATAACATCATGAAATCCAACCTTTCCTTTAACAGCACCTACTGAATGGAAAACTCTAATTAATAACATCACTAATTGAAGTTGGATTCAGCAGCCAGAAGTACAACTCAACAAAAGTACCAAGCATTTACATCATAGGCTTACAACAGTTGGACATTTACTTTGTAAATAAAAAGAACACAGGCAAAATCAGTATTTGACTATGAAATATACAGTCTATCTGACCTGTTATATCTGTACTGTGCATTACTTACCTAAGATGCAAACAAAGGAATCCACGCGTTTGGGAACATAGAAGTAGGATAGTGCCTAAAAATTAAATCCACAATGACTGTCACACCAGATCTAAGTTTCTACAAATAACAGGATATGAACCCAGGAGTGACTGATCTGTTCTACATCATCATCATCATATCATCATCATTATCATCAACTGCTCCTGACTCCAGCAAGTTGGGTGTAGTTGGATATGGGTGGATAGAACATCCTAGAAGGAGCTCAAACATATTGGCTTGTTGCAATAACAATTATACATTTATTGCCAATGCCTTTCTCACAAATATCATGAAATTTCCTGTCAGATATTTTCCCTGGTATAGCTGTTTCAAAATACTGTATCAGGATTCTATGTAAAGACATTAGTTCCCTATTACCATGCCAGTATAGTCTTTCAAGCTCTAGCTCTATTATGCCATTTATGCTCCATTCCAGATGAAGCTACTGCCATGTTTCCACATATTAATTTATCCTTCAATTTTTCTTGAAAGCAAGACTGGAGAAACTGCACTTCATTTGCCTGGTGATGATTACTGGTACTGCAGTAACGATGCTGTATCCAAGACAAGTTGCTTTTTGCAAATCTTTAAAATAATAGGAAAGTTTTGTAACACAGTAACTGATGAATAATGTGACAGAACTTGGAAGCTATTTGCTTTCTGTTGGCAATTTCCTGAGAGAGGGTATCACTTGAAGAGACAATATTGTCTACATACTTGAAATTGTCATCTATAAAGATCTTTTCATTTCCAACATTCAAAAGGGTTGTTTTTGGATTTCTGGTCATTTCCACACCAACTCTTTGTTCTACTGATGATCACTCCTATTTTCTGGAATTCAGTTTGCTGAAGATTAATTTGTAAAGAACTTCCGTTTCACCCCATTACACGACACGATCAACGAAAACTGAGGCATTTGTATTACGGTTCTTTTATTTTACTGCTTTTATTACTTCATTCATGATAACAACGAAGAGATGTGGTGACAAGCAACATCCTAATTGAACTCCACTTTAAGTTTTAAACCATTTTCATCATCTTGCGTGGATCTGTATGCACACTTATCATTTCTATACAGTTCTTCAGAACAAAAGATCAACATGTACTTTTTTTGCCACCAACATTTCCACATAAGTTTGCATGGTACACAGTCTCATGCCTCTTCATGTTTAAGAATATGAGTATGATTCACTGGATTTTCACACAGTGTTTTTCAAATAGCATTCTCTCACCAAAAAGGAGATCTATTGTTGATCTGTTAGTTCTATAACCATCCTGTTCCTCCTGCAATTAAGGTTCCATGGATTTCCTCAATCTATTCTCCGGGATGGGCTCATCTTTTTAACCCACGAGACAGAAGGTTTGCGCTTTTGTAGTTTACACATTTCTTTTAGTCACTGTTCTTAAACAGATTGATCATTACCAGTTCCAATCACTGAGTACTCCAGTATCTTGCCACCTTTTATTCACCACTCACACTCCATGTATTCTTTGTTTCCTATGTCTGTCAAATGTCTAACCAGTTCTTTTAATATATAATGGCACTTAAGGTTATTTCTGATAGAACAATTTGATATTTTGGATGAAAAGCAAACAAGAAAAACAAAATGAAATCTGTCTGGTTTTGCACCCTTGAAGCATTATTTTACTTCATCATTCCACTGCATTTTTTTCTTTTTTTATCTTATATTGTTTTGGCATTTACATAATGACAAACCTGTTCCTACTACTAACTCTGAAAGAGTATCCCACACTTCATTTAAGGACCTTAGCTCATCTTTCGACAAGCTGTGAATCTGGTCTCTGAACTCTTCTGTTACAGTCATTTGAGAGTGTAATGAAGTTTCAATTTTTTGTTATCTTCTGTTACAGTCTTTCTGATGTCTTCACATTGCAATATCTGCAACTAACAGTCTGTTATTTACATGTAAGTGTTCACATGGGGTTATTTTGATATCAATGATAGTTTTCCAAACTGCTAGGTCTTATTACTGAAACTTCCAGAGAGGTGTATAAATAATGGAAGGAGTAAAGGTAACCACTCAGCATACAGCTGAGGCATTTAGTGAATGATAGGCACATAAACAAGACTGTTCTTGTTGTTGTTGTTGCTAATCTTTCTTACAATGTCCTCTACTGGGGGTATCATGCTGTGTTTTTTTTTTTTTTGAATCACTTCCTCATGTTCCAATCCCTTTCACAATGTAATCCATTGTATCTCAATTCATCATCCCACATAACTGTTTTAGAGCAACACGGCAGTTTTCTATATCTACGTTTAATTTTCTTTCCTACGTTTGATTCCTTTATCAGCAAGTCAGAAGAAGGAAATCTCAAACTGCTCAGTTAGGACCCTTTCCCCGAGAATAATGTAAAAATTTTCCAGTTCTCATTAATGACCCTTACACTTGAACTTTAACTGTATAGAAAAAGTATAAGTAGTATAAGGAGGGAGGAATATAGATTTATTCTTTTCAAATGAAGCTGAATATTCACCTTCATGCTGCTCAAGTAGACAACGAAAAACTTTTCAAATAAGAGAAAAAATTATCTTTATATAGGTGTCACCTTTATTTTTGTCTTGTAAAATTTAATGGAAATACATAACTTACAGTACAGATATTTATGCAGATCATTATCAGTGAAACAAAAAAGCGCACTGATTTTTCTAAACGAAACATATGGGGTTAAAAAGTACCTGGTTGAAAAGAATCACACTGGTACAAAATCATGACTTTATTAACTGGGGTACTCTGACCATGGACCTTGCCATTGGTGGGGAGGCTTGCATGCCTCAACGATACAGATAGCCATACCGTAGGTGCAACCACAACGGAGGGGTATCTGTTGAGGGGCCAGACAAACGTGTGGTTCCTGAAAAGGGGCAGCAACCTTTTCAGTAGTTGCAGGGGTATGATTGACTGATCTGGCCTTGTAACACTATCCAAAATGGCCTTGCTGTTCTGGTACTGCGAACGGCTCAAAGCAAGGGGAAACTACAGCCGTAATTTTTCCCGAGAGCATGCAGCTTTACTGTATGATTAAATGATGATGGCGTCCTGTTGGGTAAAATATTCCGAGGGGTAAAATAGTCCCCCATTCGGATCTCCGGGCGGGGACTACTCAAGAGGACATCGTTATCAGAAGAAAGAAAACTGGCGTTCTACGGATCAGAGCGTGGAATGTCAGATCCCTTAATCGGGCAGGTAGGTTAGAAAATTTATAAACGGAAATGGGTAGGTTAAAGTTAGATATACTGAGAATTAGTGAAGTTTGGTGGCAGGAGGAACAAGACTTTTGGTCAGCTGAATACAGGGTTATAAACACAAAATCAAATAGGGGTAATGCAGGAGTAGGTTTAATAATGAATAAAAAAACAGGAGTATGGGTAACTACTACAAACAGCATAGTGAACGCATTATTGTGGCCAAGATAGACACGAAGCCCAAGTCAACTACAGTTATACAAATTTATATGCCGACTAGCTCTGCAGATGACGGAGAAATTGATGAAATGTATGATGAGATAAAAGAAATTATTCAGGTAGTGAAGGGAGACGAAAATTTAATAGTCATGGGTGACTGGAATTCGAGAGTAGGAAAAGGGAGAGAGGGAAATGTAGGTGAATATGGATTGAAGCTAAGAAATGAAGGAGGAAGCCACCTGGTAGAATTTTGCGCAGAGCATAACTTAATTATAACTAACACTTGGTTCAAGAATCATGAAAGAAGGTTGTATACATGGAAGAACCCTGGAGATACTAGAAGATATCAGATAGATTATATAATGGTAAGACAGAGATTTAGGAACCAGGTTTTAAATTGTAAGACATTTCCACGGGCAGATGTGGACTCTGACCACAATCTATTGGTTATGAACTGTAGATTAAAACTGAAGAAACTGCAAAAATGTGGGTATTTAAGGAGATGGGACCTGGATAAACTGAAAGAACCAGAGGTTGTACATGGTTTCAGGGAGAGCATAAGGGAACAATTGACAGAAATGGGGGAAAGAAATACAGTAGAAGAAGAATGGGTAGCTCTGAGGTATGAAGTAGTGAAGGCGGCAGAGGATGAAGTAGGTAAAAAGACAAGGACTAGTAGAAATCCTTGGGTAACAGAAGAAATATTGAATTTAATTGATGAAAGGAGAAAATATAAAAATGCAGTAAATGAAGCAGGCAAAATGGAATACAAACGTCTCAAAAATGAGATTGACAGGAAGTGCAAAATGGCTAAGCAGGGATGGCTAGAGGACAAATGTAAGGATGTAGAGGCTTATCTCATGAGGGGTAAGATAGATACTGCCTACAGGAAAATTAAAGAGACCTTTGGAGAAAGGAGAACCTCTTGCATGAATATTAAGAGCTCAGATGGAAACCCAGTTCTAAGCAAAGAAGGGAAAGCAGAAAGGTGGAAGGAGTATATAGAGGGTCTATACAAGGGCGATGTACTTGAGGACAATATTATGGAAATGGAAGAGGATGTAGATGAAGGTGAAATGGGAGATATGATACTGCATGAAGAGTTTGACAGAGCACTGAAAGACCTGTCGAAACAAGGCCCCCGGAGTAGACAACATTCCATTAGAACCACTGACAGCCTTGGGAGAGCCAGTCCTGACAAAACTCTACCATCTGGTGAGAAAGATGTACGAGACAGGCGAAATACCCTCAGACTTCAAGAAGAATATAATAATTCCAATCCCAAAGAAAGCAGGTGTTGACAGATGTGAAAATTACCAAACTATCAGTTTAATAAGTCACAGCTGCAAAATACTAACGCGAATTCTTTACAGACGAATGGAAAAACTGATAGAAGCCGGCCTTGGGGAAGATCAGTTTGGATTCCGTAGAAATGTTCGAACACGTGAGGCAATACTGAGCTTACGACTTATCTTAGAAGAAAGATTAAGAAAAGGCAAACCTACATTTCTAGCATTTGTAGACTTAGAGAAAGCTTTTGACAATGTTGACTGGAATACTCTCTTTCAAATTCTGAAGGTGGCAGGGGTAAAATACAGGGAGCGAAAGGCTATTTACAATTTGTACAGAAACCAGATGGCAGTTATAAGAGTCGAGGGACATGAAAGGGAAGCAGTGGTTGGGAAGGGAGTGAGACTGGGTTGTAGCCTACCCCGATGTTATTCAATCTGTATATTGAGCAAGCAGTAAAGGAAACAAAAGAAAAGTTTGGAGTAGGTATTAAAATCCATGGAGAAAAAATAAAAACTTCGAGGTTCGCCGATGACATTGTAATTCTGTCAGAGACAGCAAAGGACTTAGAAGAGCAGTTGAACAGAATGGACAGGGTCTTGAAAGGAGGGTATAAGATGAACATCAACAAAAGCAAAACGAGGATAATGGAATGTAGTCGAATTAAGTCAGGTGATGCTGAGGGAATTAGATTTCGAAATGAGACACTGAAAGTAGTAAAGGAGTTTTGCTATTTGGGGAGCAAAATAACTGATGATGGTCGAAGTAGAGAGGATATAAAATGTAAACTGGCAATGGCGAGGAAACCATTTCTGAAGAAGAAAAATTTGTTAACATCGAGTATAGATTTAAATGTCAGGAAGTCGTTTCTGAAAGTATTTGTATGGAGTGTAGCCATGTATGGAAGTGAAATGTGGACGATAAATAGTTTAGACAAGAAGAGAAAAGAAGCTTTAGAAATGTGGTGCTACAGAAGAATGCTGAAGATTAGATGGGTAGATCACATAACTAATGAGGAAGTATTGAATAGAATTGGGGAGAAGAGGAGCTTGTGGCACAACTTGACTAGCAGAAGGGATTGGTTGGTAGGACATGTTCTGAGACATCGAGGGATCACCAGTTTAGTATTGGAGGGCAGTGTGAAGGGTAAAAATCATAGAGGGAGGCCAAGAGATGAATACACTAAGCAGATTCAGAAGGATGTAGGCTGCAGCAGGTACTGGGAGATGAAGAAGCTTGCACAGGATAGAGTAGCGTGGAGAGCTGCATCAGACCAGTCTCAGGACTGAAGACCACAACAACAACAACTCTGACAACCCAAATTAATACAGTCATGATTTTGTACCGGGTACTTTAATACCATATGTTACCTTGAGAAAAATCACTATACTTTTTTAAATTAATTCACATATTCAAATTCTTAAAATCCATCATGAAGGAAAACTTTCAGGAACATGGACTAGACAAGTTATACATAAACAGGCAGAAGCAGCCCTGCAGCTTGTTTCTGTAAAGCATACTAACAACAAATTACGACTAGTGCTAATCTACTCTCACTGCTAATTATGAAAATTAGATTTGGATTTTACGTATATTAGATGAAAAGTAACTACTTTGGGAGAAAAAGAATCACTGCTCTTTTTCGTACACTACCCAGCTGTTGTTTCTCTCTACAAGTTAATACTAAGAATTTACGTAACTTTTCTGATTTCTGAGAGCACTATCATCTGTCTACATACTGGAATAGTAAAAAACCTGTGTAAGACTGTATTAACTTGAATGTAGATCCATAAGTCCAAATATTCTGTTAAATTATTTTGTTTTTGAATATCTGTGGATCCCCAATTTCCTACATTTTTCTACCAACAGCCTGTTAAAGACTTTAAAGACTTTTGCATCAGAATATAAAACTCCGTACTGAGCCTTAGACATGTAAGTGCAAATCCTCATGGCAAATGTGTGAGAAAGAAATTAAAACTTTTGCTAAAGAACAGTCCAAGAGGAAAAAGTACAGTGTAAATCAGTTAACTTGTCTCTTAAATGGCCCACTTTACCTGTTCCTTCTCCAATCTTGTTATAATGTCATCAAGTTTATTTTTGCCCTGAGTTAGTTCCTGCTGGGTACGAGTCAGAGTTTCTATCTCGGCCTGCATTTGAGAGAACTGTTCTCGAAGTCTACGGCGCACTTTATCTTCAACAGCGGATAGCAAAGAAGCCCTGATGTGTTCTTCTGTGATGGTTCCAGTTGTTCCACCAGAATTCCCCGAAGAGTTTGTGGGTGGAGAGGACTGTAAATTAAGCAAAAGTATATCATAAATAATGGTGAATTGTAAAGCCTTGACAGCATAACAATACTACTACTACTACTACTACTACTACTACTAAATAATAATAATAATAATAATAATAATAATAATCTTCACAGAAGAGACTGCTAAAGACGGGTAGATGGCCTTAATCCGTCCACTGCAGAAAGCAGGAGACAAAACCGATGTGAACAATTACAGAGGCATTTCTCTCCTATTGGTCACCTATGAAATTTTATCAAAAAGAATTATTAGCTTGGGCAGACCAGCAACTACTCAACTTTCAAACTGGTGAATATCAATGTGATTTTAGAAAGAATAAATCATGTTTAAAATAGATTGTCAACCAAAAGTCAATAATAATGTATTGTTAATCATTTACGTTAAGTTCAGGGAAGCTTATGACTCACGTGAAAGAAAGTCACTATTCGAAATATTCAATGTACTGGGCTTAGAAAGCAAAATTATAGCTCTAATTAAGTGAATACAAAAACCAATTGTAAAGTGAAATTTCTAGAAGTTTTGAGATCAAAATTGGAGTTCGGCAGGGAGATGGTCTCTCCTTTCTTCTCTGTAATTGTATTCTAGAAAAAGTCATAAGGGAAGAGAGAACGTCATTAGGAGAAAATCAATATTAGATTACAAAAGGAACAGTCTAAAAATAGATGGATGACCTAGCTACCTTTTTTTAGATTCAGTGGAAACAACCACTAGTCGATTAGAATTGCTTAAAGAACAATCTGGAAAAGCAAATCTTGTTTGAGAAAATCAAATTTATGACAAACATGAAGGCAGTCTCAAACGTAATTGTTGAGCATTTTTTAATATAAACATGAAAGCTTCCTGAAATAATGTTTTATTAATTACTCAGTACATATTACCCCAGAACCCATAATCACCACTGATTAAAATACAAAGGAGTAAACAAAAAAACTGTCGATATCAATTTACATATCTCAACATGTACCCTTAAACTGACATCAACACACAGTATGAAGTCTAAATGTACAGTTACTCCTCCACTTTCTTCACAAAGCTACAGTTTCTTATACATGTTCCATGCCTGGCATTGATAAGTGATTTTGCGAAACCATCGGCTAACATTTCTTCAGAAGCAGACGTTCAACATCAATTACACCTGACTCCAAGGGCTTTCTTATAAAAGGATACTTTATATGTTTGGTTCTACAGTTTGTCACTAGATTCTTGGCTAACTGAATCATTCCTTTATTATTACAGTATGACTTTATGACATTGGTTGTATCACTTTGAGACTGGCACTTTCTTATATGATTGTCCGTTTGCGTTTGGTACTTGGTTTTTCAGTTTTTGCCATGGGTATGAAAGAAGCAAGCCTATTACAAATGTGAATCTTTCCTTGTTTGTTTAGATGTAAACGATGAGTTTTAGATTCATTTCTTTTCAGGTGTTCGATTTCGAAATTCACAGATAATCTCCTCCTACACATGCCTGTGGCAGTATTGATTTTTTCTAACATAATGCGGTTTGCAGCTTTGATTTTTCCATTTAGAACTTGTGCATCATATCTAAGAGGTATTAGATGAATTATTACATCTGTTTTTTTGCGTGAGTTTAAGTATGTATTCCAAAGAATCTTTCATGTTCCTCTGCAATTCTTCCAGAGGTTTATCAGTGTCATTTGTGCCACCAATAATGATTAAAGTATCGTTGATGGAGAAGTTATCAGTTAATTTGCCTGCGTTTTTCACAACTTCCTTAATTGGTGCCCCTGGTTTTATAATACTTTGCACACTGAATTTTTTGCCTATTTCGTCTTGTAGTATACTCCCACAGTTTCTGCCATGACTGTCACTTAAAACAAGAACTTTATTTCCTTTTGCACCAGTTGTTTGAGGCCTAACAGATCGCGAGTTTTCACACAAATGATGGTTACGGTGTTTCACTGCATTTTGCTCATTATGCTCTTGAATCCTTGATTTTAAACTTCATAGCACTGTTTTCTTCTTGCTTCTTGCAACACTTTTTTAACTTTGTTCTTGATTACTTGAGACCATTCTTCAGAAAAGGGCATGGTTTCTGGCGGAATTTTTGGCGCACTTTTCTTTATCAGCGGTTCACATTTTGGTGTTTGAGGTTTAGTAATTTCCATTTTTAGTGTACTGATAATAGACTGGATACTCGTTCGTGTAGTTTCAATATTTCATCCTTACAATTTGCACACGGTTTCTTTTTACTGGCAATATTTACATTTTTCCTAGGAGAAGCACGACATACTTTTGCACTGGCTGCCATCTTCACACATACTATAGATTCTGTCTGTCTTCATTTGCCCACACAAATCAGAATGTACTAAGTCTGAGATGTGTTTAAAATATCTTTAGCTGGGTTTGAGTGGAAGATGTGAGTGTTTTCCCACAATGCATAACTCACGGCGATCTTTAATCACAATAACTTCATTTAGTCCCATTGAAACCTTTGATAATTTCTGTATACTTTTGCAATTCACATGTCCTTGCCAATGATGCCATAAGATTCAACTATCTTTTGTATAGTAGCACCGTTTCACTTCATTTGTATTCAAACAATAGATTCCAACTTAGGCTTTGCTTTGGCAATTAGTTCACCTTCTGTGTTGTAGATGAATCCACCTTTTTTTGTTAAAAATGACTTTATACCCTTTGTTTACAATTTTACTAACAGAGCAAATTTACAGGTGTGTCTGAGGTATGAATCACATCAGATGTATCTTCTTCTGTAGTTTTTATCACCAGTATAGAAGGTCAGATGAACACTTCCAGTAGTCTCTGCTACTAAGCCATCACCTCCCACAATGGTCACTGAACTATTACACGGCTTGGCATTATGAAGCTTCCTTCCATCATTTGAAATATGAGTCAAGGCACAGGAGTCTAAGAACCACATATCCTTTTCGTGAGACTGTTTAACATCAGCTGCACGAAAAACTTTCTTTTGATTTGTCTGTTTCCTAAATACATATCTGTCATCATCATTTTTGACGAGCTTTCTCCTTTTACATCTTTGCTAGAACAATTGTTAGCAGAATGATTTGGTTTGTTGCACTTGTACCATTTAATAACACATTTTGTAGGCCTCTGTTTATTTGCATATACAGCAGATTCTTCATTTCCATTTGGGTCTTTAGGTTTGATGTCTTGTAACAGTTTAACTTTAATACAATCTCCTGATACATGTACAAATGTTTTCAAGTGCCACTATAATAGGCCGATAATGATCAGGTAATCCAGCCAGGAGCAAAGTTCCTATCCAGTCTTCACTCACCAGAAACTTCATTTCATTTAACTTAAACATGGTCATTATTATTCAATTGGCGTAGTCATCTATGACTTGCATTTATCTAATTTGGTTGTGATTAATATCTAAGCAAGCCCACTCCACATAAGAGTCCTGAGTCTTCAAATGCCTTTTACAAGGCTGTCCAAGCTTCTGCTGCCATATTTGTGTCCCTTATATGGGGATACTTCATCTTGTTGATGAAAAGTATAATATGTGAATGTGCCTTTTTTGTCTCTCTTCTTCCAAAAATTGTCTCCTCTCGTCAGATGCAAAGGAGGGTTTTCTACACCATCCTATAATTCGTCATGGTCAAAATACGCCTTCATGGCAAATTTTCATATTGAATCATTTTCATGCCCCATCAGCTTTTCAACCACTGGAAGTTCAGTTAGGGCTGTACCACTCATTTTTAGCCTTGAGTGAGGAAAAAAAGTTGGCAGTCTGCACACATGAATGATCAATCAACAAAAAATTAATGATCAGCATACACATAACTTCCAAACCAGCTCTGGACTTCCATGCATCACTTCAATTGTAATATTTGTAAAACCTCACTTTCACACCTGTGTCTGGGCTCAATCTTTTGTTCAGCATTTTTTAACATAAGCATGAAATTTTTAGGAAATAACATATTATTTATTAATCAGTACGTGAATAACAACAACTACACACCTCAAAATGCATAATCACCACCAAGTAATTACAACACAATGGAGTAAACAATAAAATCTGTCTACATCAATTTACGTATCTCAACAATTAAAACGGAATAAGGAGAAATTGAGAGAACTAACACATTCAAGTATCTAGGAGAGGTAATTAAACACGATATTTTGGAGAAGGAAGCCATTAAGGCGAGAGTTAATAATACAAAAACAGCATATTACCTACCTAAGGAAATATATAATAAGAAATCAGTACCCATCAATGCTAAACTTAAACCCTAATCTACAGTAATTCATTCCGTAGCACTTTATGCAGCAGAATGTTTAACCCTGAACAGAGAGGTGATGAGGGAAGCACTGGAAATCACAGAAAGAAAAATAACAAGGTAAATTTTGCGACTTGTTAAAGATTAAACATAATACAGAAGACATCATAATAGTGAATTTTATATATTGAAGAAATTACAGCCATATTAGGAAAAGAAGACCATCTTTCTACAGCCACATCCAATAGACTGACAGAAAGACTGTTCAAACAATGGAAAATCCAGGATGGAATGTAACAACACCAGATAAGGAAAGTTGCTACTCACCATACAGCAGAGATGCTGAGTCGCAATAGGCACAACAAAAAGATTCACACAATTATAGCTTTCGGTCATTAAAACCTTTGTCAGCAGTAGACACACATACACACATGTGCACACACACACACACTCACGCAAACACAACTAGCACACACGTCCGCAGTCTCAGAGAGCTGAAATCACACTGGTAGTGTGCTCACAACTGTTACAGCATTTATTTGAAGGAAACCTGATTTGCATCCTTACAGTGGCGTTACTAGCACTACTCAAATGCAACTGCGATGAAATCTGTATAGACATCTTTCAGATATAGAAACAGTCTACCAACATTAGTTTATATTGCACATCTCCTCATTGGTGTTGCGATTTTTTTTTTTTTCCCCCCATCAGTGTACTGTGTGTTGCTTTCCCAACTTAATAGAAAGCAGGAGATAAGTAACATCTGAAGATGCTACTTTACCAGTAGGAACGTTAAATAAAACATGAAACTTCCTGGCAGATTAAAACTGTGTGCCCGACCGAGACTCGAACTCGGGACCTTTGCCTTTCGCGGGCAAGTGCTCTACCAACTGAGCTACCGAAGCACAACTCACGTCCGGCACTCACAGCTTTACTTCTGCCAGTACCTCATCTCCTGCAGAGTGAAAATCTCATTCTGGAAACATCCCCCAGGCTGTGGCTAAGCCATGTCTCCGCAATATCCTTTCTTTCAGGAGTGCTAGTTCTGCATGTTTCGCAGGAGAGCTTCTGTAAAGTTTGGAAGGTAGGAGACGAGGTACTGGCAGAAGTAAAGCTGTGAGTGCCGGACGTGAGTCGTGCTTCGGTAGCTCAGTTGGTAGAGCACTTGCCCGCGAAAGGCAAAGGTCCCGAGTTCGAGTCTCGGTCGGGCACACAGTTTTAATCTGCCAGGAAGTTTCATATCAGCGCACACTCCGCTGCAGAGTGAAAATCTCATTCTGTAAATAAAACATTTTTATCAATACTATCATTAAATGGATTGAGGGTATTTTTAACTGCTTTAATAACGCTGTGAGGGAGCTGCAGTTTTGGGACCGGATGGCTATGTGTCTCGACAACTGCTGACGTAGAAACAAAATCATGACAACACTAAGTTTTGCCTACTTTTGCTAAGGCAACGCTATTCCGTCATATTCACAATAAAATTATCTCCTTTTTTACATGATGATATAAGGAAATCTGAAGAGGGCAGTTTACTCATACAGAGTTGTTTGTTACCACCTGAAAACCTCTCATTATTGTCCGGTAAAGGATAGGCAACCATACTTCTGCATTTTATTTATATCTTTTACTCTTGATTGGCGCTAAATTTTTCAGAAAGTGTAACTACGGAAAAAATTCATTAAATAAATTTTAATTAAAAACAGCTTAGCAGGGATATGGGGTGGCAACTCTGGCACTTCAGAATTGCACAAGTGGGAACACTTTGTACAACGTATCATCTGTTCCCATAAAAACCCAGCTTAAACCTCCAGAAGACCCTGTGTCCCACCTACCTATCCCCTTCCCTGTTCACATTCCAGTACCAAACATGTCTATCCTGGCAAAGGGTCTGTAAGTCCTTACCCTTTCTCTATTCCCCCCCCTCCCCCACTCTCTCTCACACCTCCAGCACAACTTCCTGACACTGCACTTAACTCCCTTATCCTGTCCCTAGCAAATTCATGCATGCTCCATCTGGCAGCATTAGCCTCGCGTGTGTGTGTGTGTGTGTGTGTGTGTGTGTGTGTGTGTGTGTGTGTGTGTCCGAAAGCTTTAATATTTCAGCAGTCTTTTTCGTTATGTCTGTTTGCAACTCAATGTCTCCTCCATACAATGCTCACTTACATTTCAATGAAATTAAAAAGCACAGGGCTTAAAAGCAAAATGACAAAAGGAAATGGCAAAAAGAAAAGTCAATAAAAATTATACAGCCAAACAATCTGACAATTCTGAACATTAAAAGAATATGAAAAACAGATTGTTAAGGTCACATACAGTTAGATCTGTCTGCAGGAAAGTATTTAGCAATCTTTACAATGGTTGTGGTTTGCCAATAAAGGAAGTGTGTGATCAATTGAACTTTGCAGCAAGGACCTAATAGGACATACATCTGAATTTTAAATTTCTATGCATTGTTTCTATGCATTAAGTCCATTCTGTTATTTTTTAGTAGAATGGATTGGGTGCAGATATGGTGTAGTACCAGAAAAATAAAATGAAATTAAACATGAATCATTTGCACACTGATGTTCCGAAGTGGGAGGAATGTTAAAATTTAAAAGAATTAGCAAGAGCTATCATGGACAAGTACACAAAAAATGGCAGACTAAAACAAAATATACATGAACTGCTGTTAATCATTCGTGGGGAGTAATGCAAGCCTTGTTTCAAATTCAGAGAACTATTTGCTATAAGACTTCTTCAATAGGTCAGTGGATCAGTTCAGTATTGTACTGGCACTAAATTTTAGTTACTACAAGATTTACAGAGAGAATTAACACAAATATACAAAAGTGAACCAGTCCAGATAGCCACGCACATTAGATTCCCTGCTTCCAGTACACAAGGAGCTGCTTTGGGCCTATCTCAAATCTGCTCAGTGGATTAATGACAGGAACCAGTGTGTCAGCCAGCCTGGATGGGGTTGTTAGGTTTCCCACATACACTTAGATAAATGCCAAACTAGTTCTCAGGTTCTGCCTCATTTACATGATGTGCTAAAACTTTCACAAACAGTGTCACACTTGACAATGCAATATACACCAGATGCAGACGAAGAGATGGGTAGCTTTGGGGGAGGATAACAGACATCGAGGTCATCGGTTTCATTGGATAAGGGAAGGAAGTTGGCCGTGCCCTTTGAAAGGAACCATCCCAGCATTTACCTGGAGCGATTTAGGGAAATCATGGAAAACCTAAATCAGGATGGCCAGATGGGGGATTGAACCATCATCCTCCCGAATGCGAGTCCAGTGTGCAGACAGAAGAGGTAGATGGATTTCTCCCTGGGGAGAGCTGACAGTGGTTTTAAAATGCCTTTGGGAGCGTCGACTCCATCCTAAAATTAGCCTATGTACAGGTATGATTCTCCATGAAAATTGGAGAACTTGGATCTGGCAGGCTGTACGACACTGGAATGAATGAACTGATGGGTGGATGGATGGATACAAAAGTGAAGAACATATTGAACATAATGAAAATTATTCATTTCTGGAAAGAAAAATACAATTACCAGAAAAACCGTTACTGACAACTCTAAAATAAGCACCGACTTAATAGCAGTGGTATTTAACATAACATGTATCACATAGTGAGCAACTGATATAGGGAATAGTGTACGTAAAAGATCTTCAGGACCCTTTACTATACGAACAACTGGAGGAAAAAGTAGAAGAGAATAAGCTTTCCTTGTGAGAGGATTTATGGGACTGGTATATCATGGCAAATGCAAACACTATTCCGCCATAATGGAGAAGTAACGGCAGAATCAACAGATGGTTTGAAGACATAACTGTAATCTGAACCACAATATCCACTAACAATTAGTTGGTTTTGTTTTGCATTAGGTTCCAAAAACAACTGCGGTCAAATGTGCCCAAGTCAAAACTATAGAACACGAAGACGGAGAGGAGTTAAAAAAATGGCTATACATCAGTCCCAATTGGCATAAGAGAAAACAGCTAAATACAGGGACATGGAGAAGGGGCTAAAAGAGACTATACAGAAATGGAGGTCCAAAACTAGAAATTAAATGGCCTTCGCCATATTGCTTTGGCAGATAAAAAGTAAAACATGGTTGACAGCCCGCATGTCATTTGCTAAAATGGTCAATAACTCAAGACGGCAAACCCAAGCGGGAACGTAAACAGTTAAAAAATGAGCATTTTGTCAGGAAGTGGCAGACAGTTAAAACTTGGGCACAAGGTGTAAAAAGTGGTGGAATAGTGCCACTTATCAAATGACGATGGCTAAAAAGGCAGTGCCCAATACGCAGCCTAGTTAAAATGACCTCCCCCTGATGGGAGCGTTGAGAGGAGGTCTTCCAAGCCGCTGGGAGACGGTTAATAAGCTGGAGCTTATTCCTGTGCAGGGAGGACCATTAGCAATGCCAAGGGGATACCCCCTCCTGACAAACAGCAACACAGGGATCATTGGAGGGAATACAGGAACAAACGGGCTGAGGTACAAGGACTGCAGCCTTGGCACCAGCATCAGCAGCCTCGTTTCCTGGCAGACCGACATGACAAGGAACCCACATAAACATCACAGTGGCTCCACCATGAGTGAAGCAAGTGACAGTTTTCCCGGACCCGCTGCACTAAGGGATGGGCAGTGTACAATGCAAATAGGCTTTGAAGGGCACTGAGTGAGTCTGAGCAGAGGATGCAATTGAGAAGTCTGTGTCACTGGATGTACTCCAAGGCCTGATACAGGGTGAAGAGCTCAGCTGTAAATACTGAGCAGTGTGCTGGAAGCCGATATCAAAAGACATGAGTGCCAAAGATGAAGCCACACGCAACCCCAGGGTCAGTCCAAGAGCCATCAGTGTGCACAAAGGTTCTAATGCAAAGTTCCTTGCGAAGGTCATGACACAGAAGGTGATAGAGTGAGGCTGGAGTAGTGTCCTTAGGAAGTGAATGAAAGCCAAGGTGGTGGAGGGTTTACACCCACCAGGAAAGTTACAGGTAGTGTGAAGTTAAGTCGCCGTAGCAAGTGCCGAAAGCGGACTCCAGGAGGTAACAGAGAAGAGGGACACACCCCATACTGGCGATCAAAGGAATCATTGAAGAAGGAGGCATAGGATGGGTGGCCACGCATGGCAGACAAACGGTATGCATACCTGCTGAGGAGAAACTCACGGCGGTAGGACAGTGGTAGTTCAGCAGCTTCAGCATACAGGCTCTCAACTGGGCTATTGTAAAAGGCGCCAGTGGCCAAACGGATGGCACGATGGTGGATAGTGTTGAGACGGCATAAGAGGGATGGACGGGCAAACGCACAAACAAAGCACCCATAGTCAAGTTTCGAATGGACAAGGGACTGGTTCAAATGGAGGAGGGTGGTTCGATCGGCACCCCAGGAAGTACCATTAAGGACATGTAGGACATTGAGTAACCACGTACAGCGGGCTGCCAGGCAAGACACATGGGAGAACCAAGAGAGTTTCCTATCGAGCATGAGCCGCAGAAATTTCGTAGTTTCGACAAATGGCTCTGAGCACTATGGGACTCAACTTCTGAGGTCATTAGTCCCCTAGAACTTAGAACTACTTAAACCTAAGGACATCACAAACATCCATGCCCGAGGCAGGATTCGAACCTGCGACCGTAGCGGTCTTGCGGTTCCAGACTGCAGCGCCTTTAACCGCACGGCCACTTCGGCCGGCGTAGTTTCGACAAATGGAAGGGCAACAGGCCCAAGATGTAAAGATGGTGGGAGAAGTAAATTGCGCCACCAGAAATTCATTCAGATGGTTTTGCAGTGGAAAAACAAAAGCTATTGTTAATGTTCCAGGAGTAAAGATGATCTAGACATCGCTGAAGATGCCGCTCAGTGAGACAGGTCGGTGGGAAACTTCAATAGATGGCAAAATCAATAACAAAAAGGGAGCCAGAGATGCTTGGTGGGAGACACGCCATATAGGGTTAGCGGTGATAGCAAAGAGAACACCGCTCAGGACGGAACCCTGAGGCACACTGTTTTCCTTGATAAAGGTGTCTGACAAGGCTCAACCCACACACACCTTGAAAACTTGATCTTTTAAAAATTCCTGAAGGAAACAGGGCAGGCGGCCACAGAAATCCCACATTTAAAGAGTAAGGAGGATACCAGTTGTCCAGCAGGTGTCGTAGGCCTTCTCCAAATCGAAAAACATTGCCACAGTCTGGGATTTCTGCAGAAAACCATTCATAACATGGGTGGACAAAGTAACAAGATGGTAAACTGCAGAATGACGTGCTCGAAATCCACACTGTGCATTTGTTAGTAAACTGCGAGACTCGAGCCACCATACCAGCTGGGCATGAATCATACGTTCCATCACCTTGCAAATGCAGCTCGTGAGAGAGATGGAGCAGTAGCTAGAAGGGAGGTTTTTATCCTTACCAGGCTTAGGTATGGGTATGACAGTGGCTTCACGCCAAAGTCCAGGAAATGTGCCCTCTGCCCATATGCGGTTGTACGTGTTAAGCAGAAAGTGCTTGCCCGCAAGAGAAAGGTGTTGCAACATCTGAACCTAGACAGCATCTGGCCTGGGGCGGAGGATCGGGATGAACTGAGAGCATGATCTAGTTCCCTCATAGTAAAAATGGCATTGTAGCACTCCCGATTCTGAGAAGAGAAGGGTATCGCCCAAGTCTCCTCTGTTTGTTTCCAATGGAGTAAGGCAGGGTGATAGTGGGAAGAGCTCAAAACTTCCGCAAAATGGCGGCCCAAGGTGTTGGAGATAGCAATAGGGTCCACGATGAGATCGTCTGCTACTGTCAGGCCAGAAATTGGTGAATGGATCTTGGTCCCAGAGAGCTGTCGGAGGTTGGCCCACACAACAGAGGAAGGAGTGGGACTGTTAAAAGAACTAGTGCATGAAATCCAGCTAGTAGCTTTTTTGCTATCCTGAAGAATGCAATGACACTTTGCATGCATCTATTTATAATGAATGTAGTTCATCATCGTAGGATTATGGTTAAAAACATGGAGAGCACAAATTATGTCGCGACACACCTCAGTCCACCAAGGGACTGGGACGCGGCGTGGTAAAGAGAAAGTGTGAGGAATGTTTTTCGAAGGTCACCAGGGAATAGTAAAGCGCTGTCAGTCAGCCTTAGTAAGCTCCCATTTGGATGTGCACACAGGTGGGGTAAGAATCAGTAAATGGATAGCACATGGGAAATGGTCGCTCGAGTAGGCGTCAGAAAGAACAGGCCACTCAGGATGATGGGCAAGCTGGGCAGTGCAGAATGATAGGTCCAAATGAGACAAGGTGTGTGATGAGTCACAAAGGAAAGTGGGTGCTCCAATCTTAATGTAGAAGAGGTTGAGTTGATTAAGAAAATCAGCGAAGAGGGCACCTCTCTGACAGGTTCTGGGAGAACCCCAAAGGGGATGATGCACATTAAAGTCACAGAGTAGCAGAAATGGGGGAGGTAGCAGCCCAATAAGCTGAAGGAAATCTGCCCTGGTGACATCAAATGATGGATGGACATAAATGGTACAGAGGGAAAAGGTCAGGTGGGGAAGAAAAAGACGAACTGCAACAGCTAGAAGATAAGGTAGTCAGGGAGATGGGTTGACTATGAATGTCATCCCGTGCGAGCAGCATGACACCCCCATGAGATGGAATGCCGACCTCAGGGGGAATGTCAAAACTAACTGGGAAGAAATGTGAAAGCTCAAAGCGGTAGTAAGGGAGCAATTTCGTTTCCTGAAGGCAGAGTACAAGGGGATGCTGCAATGCTAAAAGCAACAGTAAATCCTCTTTGTAGGACCGAAGGCCAAGAAAGTTCCAATGGAGGAGAGTCATGATGAGGAAGAGATGTAGGGGTGTCACCTGGGTGGCTGCTGAGTGACAGCCCTTGAAGAGTCGCTGCTACAGGGCACAGACACAGGAGGACCCTGCTCCATGGGGTCCACAGAAGCATTGGCTTGCTTGTGCTGATGGTCTGTGGAGTCCAACACTGAAAAACAGTTGGTGGTGTGCACTGGTGACACAGAGGCTGGCTGGGCTAAGGTATCACATGGCAACAATGTCAAAGAGGATCTTCAAGTCGGCGAAGGAGAAGATCGTTTGTCTTTGGTGGACTACTTTGAGCCTTTCTGGTTAAAGGAAGAGTTGGGTGTTGTTTGGCTGGAGGGACGTAAGATGTCTACTTAGGAGTACTCCTTCTGTGCTTTCTGGCCTATCAGTTGTGTAGCTGGTGGCTTCGCCCCTTGAGGCGAGAGTTTGATGGCTTGTTGCACAGCTGGACAGCGATGCTACCTTGACACTGGGTGATTTCACAAGCTCAGAGCTGAGTTTGAGGTCACATGTCTGCATGGCCATGTCCTTCATGGAGCGAGGGGTAACAAGAACAATACTATCAGTGCCAGACGGGAGAACGCAGGGTTAGCAACTAGTCAATAATTTGAGAGGTACGGCGTAAGGCACTTTTTCCCTTACCCAAATCTCTTGGACAGCTCCCTCATCAAGATGCATGGTACAATCCTGAGACGAGGCAGCACGGTCACCATTGCAGTTGATACAGCGGGGGGGAGGAGGTGGACAATCGCCCTTGAGCGCACCCCTACCACAGGTTACACATTTGGCTGGGTGTTGACAAGACATTCTAGTGTGGTTCAAATGATGACACTTGGTAGCAGTGCATTGGGTTTGGAATGTATGGCCGAACTGTGATAATTTCATAGCCTGCTTTGACCTTGGATGGAAGCACCACTCTATCACAGGTGAGAAAAAGAGGGTGGGCTCTAAGAATGAATCTACCTTTTTCATCACCTGATGGATGGCAATGACACCCTGATCAGAGAGGTAAGATTGGATTTCAGCCTCCGTTAGACAGTCGAGCAGTCTAGTGTAAATAACCTCACGGGAAGAATTAAAAGTTCTATGGGCCTCGACACGAACAGTGTAGCCATGGAGAAGCGAGGCGGCAAGCAGTTGTTGGGCTTGAGAATCAGAAGTAGTCTCCAAAAGCAAAGTGCCATCCCGTAAAAGACAACAGGATTTCACAGGGACGGCAATTACAACATCTTTCTGATTAATAAACGGATTTACCACGGTGAAGGACTGGCCATTTTCAGAATGTGAGGCCACTAGGGACCGTGGTACAGCGGCAAGGGTCTTTGAACCATTAATCTCACTACGTTTACGTTTCATAGAATTTGATTGTTAAGATGATTGGCTCAATGCAAGAAAATCCCCCTTGATGGCCACCATCTCCAATGGCGCGCTCCTTCCAACTGAGGTCCCCCTTCACAAGGGGATGCACCCGCCTTAGGTGATTGTTCACATCATCTCAGGTCGCACCTCCCAAACATCTGACAGAGGGACCAATCGGCAATTTGGGAAGCTTGCAGCTCAGGTAATCACCCCTCCCTGGGCTGGACCTGGCCTCTACCGGGGGTACATGTGAACCCGATCTGCGATCCCGGGGCTGGGAATTATGCGTTATCCAGTCACCTATTACGTGTCAGATGTGTGGCCCGGCATTCAGGAGCGCACAGAGAGGAAGAAGAAAAAGAGGAACCTCAAATGTTGAAATGGAGGAACGAGGGGAGAAGGGAAACAAAGAATGGAAAAGGGAGTGAAAGAACAGTGGGGGGGTTCTGCCAAAAGCTCAATATGTTACAGTCTTTTCATTGTGTCTGTCTGAAACTCAGTGTCATCTTTATGGCGAGCAAAAAAGATCTATGCTTTTCATAATACTATTGACAGTCCACACTGGTCTTCCCATTGTTGGACTGTAGCTACTGTATTCTCCAAAACATAGCAGTTCTACTGCAGAGACAATAAAAGGAGTACTTTATTAATGTAGGAGTACAAGAGACTACTCATCGAACAGTACAGCCATTGAACTGTCTACAGGCAGACAAAAAAGAATCAAACCCCCCCTTTTTTTTTTACAAGTCCTTTAACAGGTCAGAGAGGGAGAACACACACACACACACACACACACACACACACACACACACACACACACACACCCCTCTGCTACTCTACACAGCTGAACACACAATGCCTTACTAAGGTCACAGAGTACTAGTGCTATAGACTCTTTGTCTCCAAAACCCTGACATATATCTGTAAATGCCATGATTGCAGCTGGATAGGAATGCACAAGGGGAGAGGCAGGAGGTGTAGGGGATAGAAATGTGTCCTGAGTGATATATGGGCACCAGACCCAATGAGTTCGTATAACATACTCTGACAGTGAATTGGGAGCGGGGGAGCGGATGGCAAACCAGAGTAATGGAGACTGTTGAAGGATACAGGTGCAGTGGGTTCGCAGAGATTGGGGCCAGGAGCACTTTTCGTGTGCTTGTTGACACTCAACACCTCTTTTCTTTATTGAGTTGTCTCCTTTACGCCTAAATTATTTACATTCTTTCATAAACTTCCTTGCTGTATTTAGACAACACTTTAATTTGGTGCAAATATTTAGTACAAAGAAACTGCTGATGATGATTATATATCCACTAACAACTACAAAGTCACTTTACTGGAATCTGCGTGAATCATCCACCGATACATCATGCAGTCCTAGATGCTTGAGAAGTGTCAGACTAGTGATAAAATATGAAACCCAGCACAGTGAACTTATTTGTCTTGTCTACTGTTATGTTGTAGTAATAATAATAATAATAATAATAATAATAAGCCAAAATCTGGCATGGTACTTCATGGGGTTTATGTTGTTGTTATAGTTTTTCTCAATTGCTGAGTGAATACCAGTGAAGTGTGGCAACCAGCTGTGTCAAAAAAAGTTGTTTTGATGTTCTTATACGCAGTGTCCTGTGTAGCATATTAAGCTGTGGGTGGTAGAATGTATCAGTTAAAACATGGTAGAAGCTAAGTTAATGTAGTTGATTTTAAGTTTTCATTAAGTATTTGCTACAGCCTGGGAGTAAACTGCAGAATAGAGGAATTGCAGTATATAAGGCCACATAGATTGCCTGTAATTAAGACATAACTTCCTCATTATTGTCCAGACAATTACATTTATTAAAGACCTCACAGGATGTATATAGCAAGACCTCTACACAACTGAATAAAGAAGTAATACATGACAGTTGCTGCTTAAGGTTTAACACCTTAATTTTCTTATCAGGGAAAAAGCTGGTTGAGCTCATTAGTGAAATTATATGCATCAGCTTATCAGCTTTTGGGAGACAAATGTTTTTATTTTTTTTTTTTTTTTTAGATAAATTCAGACACAGATCAAAAGACAGAGACTACATTACACCAAGAAGCATGCTTATTAGGCACCAGAAGGAAAAAAGATGTCAAAAAGACAATTAACATTAGTTTTTATACAGATTCAACAACCCTTCACCAAAATATGAAGGCAATAACAAATTAAGGATATCAGCTTGAAGATGAACTTCAGCCTTTAAACTGTATAGTAGTATGAACCACAGAACACTGGTATGGAGATACAGAAACCAAATATTTAGTATTATTCACATGTGAGAGGGTAATCTGCTACTGCAGCACTTCCCAGAAGAGTGAGGGCTATAGGAACACACAGTTGAAATTCAGACACGACCCCAGAACAGTTAGTGAGGAGAAACATTTTAAAATAACAGATATTTAAATAACAGAGATTGGTTTTAAAAAATTATTCTGTGTTTATCACTTAGCAGTAATCCAGATTTTGATGAATTAACAGAGTTTATGGACAAAGTTTCAAAGCAAAAAATTAGACAATCTTATGTGGAGGCATAAATATAAATACATATATCTTAGCTGAAACCAGTATAAAAGTTCATGACAGTTTTAGCATACCACAGTAGCTAAACAGTGAAATGAAGATAGCAAGAACTTCAGCCATCAGCAGTTGGTCATGTTATTAAAACATAGACAGAGAAAGCTGTGATGTATCTGCAAAAGACTTTGGACTATCATATTGTTTATGTCAAATAATAAAACTAAAAGCTAATTTGGTAAAGCCCATAGTAGCAGGACTACGGAAGACTGGATGCCGACTCTCTCATCAGCACTGGTCCACTCGGCACCAGCCCTCCTCTCGGTGTACCTCCTGTCAGTGCCGGCCCTAGTGTCATCACCACACCTGTCTGCAACTATGTCAGCTCTATGGCAGTCTAGACATTGCCAATCCCATACCGGCTGGACCTCCAGTCATCACCAAGACTGTCTGTGACAGTGTCAGTCTTGTTATCATTTCATGTCACTAGCCCTGTCCTGGCTGACCCTCATGTTGTCAACTATCCCTGCTGACACTGCTGCCAGCCATCCCATCCATCCTACTGTCGCCAGTCCTGCCCCCCCCCCCCCCCCCCCCCCAATCATCATCACATCTGTCTGTTACAACTTCGATCCACTCATCAGTCCGTCCGTTGCTGGCTCTGTCAGTTGACCCTCGTGCTAGCACTGGCTAGGCTTCAAGTCATCGCAACATCCATTTGCGACATCATCCATCCATCTGTCAGTCTTCCTGCTGCCGGCCCTGCCCTGTTCCAGCCAGCCCTCCTGATGTTGCCAGCAATGTCGGTGCTGACACCAGCTGTCTAGTTAATGTGTTCATTCCTGACACTGCCATGGCTTGTCCTCTTGCCACCACCACCACCACAGCTGTCCCTGTAGGCAGCCCAGTGATTCCCACTGACGTCAACACTGGTGGATGTGGTGTGCCTTCTCCCACATGTGCAGTGCCTCTCTGAGTTGGTTGCACCAACTCTTTTTAAGGGAGGAGGGGGAGGGAGGGGGGAGATAACTCATGTATGCAGGGCTGCCCCCTGCATAATTCAACCACCACACTTCCATCTTAGTTTAGAGGGCCACATACGGCCCCTGCCTCATGTATGAGGTTCTTACTAAACAGGCAAAGCAAGGTATTGTGTACATCTTCACGACAATGTGACGTGCAAGTCACAGCAGGCAGCACAGCAATCCGTGGGCACTATCTTATCCATCCAGTCATATGCTCATGTGGTACCACATTGTATGCTCTGCTGCCTGCTGACTTCTTGTGCCATGTTCGCTGTGAAGAACGACTTCTGCTGTACTTCTAGCAGCCGCTCATGATGCACCACTTTGCTGTTTTTACCAATGGCTGCCTGTGATCTCCTCACTCCTAGGACAAGGCTGAACACTCTTGTCTGCTCCTTGAGATACTGTCCAGAATAGATTGTTTTCATTTATCAAGTTGTAAAGACAACCTCTCTCAGAAGTGTACTTTGTTTAGTTACTGTAACAAACAGTTGTGTTGTAAAAGCATGTTTCATCACTTCTCAGCAGAGGATACAACACAGATCGTAGAGATAACACAGGCTTCAAATGATGTGAATTTTTTAGGGAAACTTTAAAGTATTGGATTCAAAATATATCAACAGAAGAGTCCTTCAGGGTAGTATCTTGGGACCAACATTGTTCTTTATATACAGGGTGTCCCAAAAAGAATGACCCGATTCTAACTTGAAATAATATTGAGACAAATGTTACTACATAACTGAAACAGCACTAGATGTACTCGGCATGGTCTAGAGCTTCAGAAAAAATCCACTGGACGTCGCTACGAGTGCTGACCTGTAGAGTGCAGCAAGTCTTGCGTAATATTGCGTCTACGCAACAGAAGGCGTATAGTGTTATTGAATTTAGTCGTACTCAATCATGGATCGCAGTTCTGCGGGTGTTTCATATTCGATTTCGTGCTAAACCACCATCACCAAAGAACATTCAATGGTGGTATAAACAGTTTGAAGAAACAGGGTGCCTATGTAAAAGCAAAAGTCCTGGCCGGCCACGCGTTCCTGAACAAACAGTGGAACAAATCCAATGAGCATTTGAGTGGAGCCCCCAAAAGACTATGCATTGTGCTAGCCGAGAACTTGCGTTACTGCGCACGACAGTGTGACTTGTGTTACAGTGTCGTTTAGCCCTCAAATCATACCAATTATAACTGGTACGAGCTCTACGAGATACTGACAAAGTGAAGCAAGTGGACTTTAGCAATGCTATTCTAGAGGACATGGAAGATGACACTTTTATGTCACGGTTGATATTCAGCGATGAGGCAACTTTCCTCATGAAACAATTTAACACGAATGTGATTCACCAAAAGAGAATTTTTTTGTGCTGTTTCGCAAAGCGAGGTTTATGGACCCTACTTTTTTGAGGAATGTTACTGAACTGTTTATTCCCACAACTTGACTCGGACAATTTCATCTATCAGCAAGATGAAGCACCACCGCACTGTCACAACAGTTTCCTCAATGCGATCATGCCTCAACGTTGGATAGTGTGTACAAGACTGGAAGACCAGGCTTTACACTATTGGCCTCCAAGGTCCCCGGACTTAACACCATGTGATTTCTTCCTGTGGGGATATTTTAAACAATGTGTGTACGTTCCTCCCTTACCTCATGACACTGATGAACTAAAAACCAAAATATCAGCTGCTGTAGCTTCAGTGACAAAAGACACCTTACGCTCAGTCTGGGATGAATTGGGCTAGATGTCGTCCTTGCAGCCAGTGGAGGACATATTGGACATTTATGATGGATTTTTATAAACTTCTGTCTTTTCTAAATAATTTAGTATGCAATTTGTTGGTGTTAAGCCCTTCTTCCTCACAAATAATTCTATTTAAAATCGAGTCAATCTTTTTGGGATACCCTGTATATTAATGGTGGTGGTGGTGGTTGTTAGTGTTTAACGTCCCGTCGACAACGAGGTCATTAGAGACGGAGCGCAAGCTCGGGGTAGGGAAGGATTGGGAAGGAAATCGGCCGTGCCCTTTCAAAGGAACCATCCCGGCATTTGCCTGAAACGATTTAGGGAAATCACGGAAAACCCAAATCAGGATGGCCGGAGACGGGATTGAACCGTCGTCCTCCCGAATGCGAGTCCAGTGTGCTAACCACTGCGCCACCTCGCTCGGTGTGTATATTAATGAATTTCCATACCATCCTGTTAGCCTATAACAGCAACAGGCTAAATACTGGAGCTGCTGGCACAGAAAATAAATTAAGCCCTTGAGAAAATTTACAGTTGGTCAGTTTGTATAATAAAATAACATTCAACATAAAGAAAATAAGCAACATGAATTTCTTCTTAAAAATGGAAAATGATTATGTAACACTAACTTTAAATGATAAATCCATACACTGTATAGCAAGTGCAACATTTTAGGGATGAATATTGACAGTCACATGAAGTGAAATGCACAACAAAAAGATAGTACAGAAAAAGTCATCCACTTGTAGAGCCTCGTCATTAGTTTTTAGCAGAAACTGCATATAAGTTTGACACACTTAGTTTTGGAATAATTTTTTTGGTATCTAATACACGGGAAGTTGACACAATTTTCACACTATAAAAACTGTCATAATAATAATAACCAAAAACAGTCACTGGACTCACTCTGAAGACCTGACGCTTCGGATGGCGATTCTAACTGCATCAGGTGAAGACATCTACCAATACGTTACACATATTAAGGACACCAGTAGCATTTATAATCATGGGAGAAAACTACACTAAACTTAGAAAACTACACTAAACTTGTACCTCTAAAATACAAATGTTACACATACAAGGAATATTTAGAGAACAGAAAGAATGGCAAAAAATTAACAGAATTTAACTTAATAAACACTTCAGTCATTCTGTAGCATAAAGTGAAAACATAGTGCATCTTATTGTGGCAGTGGTCACAGGAGAGTGCGTTTAGGTGTCTGTGTGGTTGCGTGTACTCTTACAAGAGAACACAAGGAGCAAGAGCTCAATAGCTAGTATGAATAGTGTTTTTGTGTTATATATTTCTATGCTCCACGCATCAGTCCACTATAGAAGAATGGTTGCTTTTCCCTTCCTTTATTTACTATAATATCTTATGTCCAAGATATGTGATGGATTATGTAGTAAGTAACATCCCCCAACTTTTCTGCACTCAACATCTTGTTCATATGTGGAGGGATGCTGATTTAGTTTTTCAGATAGACAAATGGGAAAATATGAAAAACATAACATGGCCTCAATTTTGGCTGAAAGTGGGTGTGTCTAGCACATGCTTGTAATGAATACAATGGGGAAGAGTATTTTCTGAGATTATAAAAGGCCTGTTAACAACAAGTACATCCCCCATCAGTTAAACCTATCTATAACAATATGTCTGCATCCATGAACTGATTAACTTTATAATTGTTTACCTCTTTGTGTTAAAATGACATGTTAAACACCGTTGTGTACACAATTTGTGAACTAATAAGCTATGTTTACAGAAAATTTATTGTATGTTTTAAGGTCTCACAATATGTAACAAGAAGGCAGTGGTTAAGAGTTCATTAAAAAACCACAAGAAATAATAGTTAAATTCACCATGACTAATGCACAAGACTAGCACTGAGACAGTATTTCTGAAAACAGTCATGGTGTTCTCAAACCAACATGGGTGGATTAAGGAATTATTAACTGTCTAGTTACCCAGGTTTGGCTGGAACATCCTTATACCTGGAGGTCTCTTTTATCCTGGGGAAATGCATTGACCTGCCCATCCTTCCCAACCTACTCCTCTTTCCTCCCCAAGAGAAGAACCTATGCTTCCAAAAGTTGTAAGTTCATTATCTACTTTTAAGTCTACCTCTTGGCATACTGTAATTCTGCCTCCTGAAGGTATGTAAATATAGCCAGCCATTCTGTCTCCTAATTTTACAACTACCTCAACTGAATTTTCCTTCTGATGCTATTGACACTGTATGGTCCGTTCCAAGGTTTAGTATGTCAGACTGCGACACATGAAGTCTACAATAGCTGGGTTGGTCTTGGCATTGATATAAGGTTCCAACAAGATGCACTATTTTCCACAGTGTCTTACTGAAACGACACAGAATGCATAACAATATGACTTTAACCTAAAAGTACGTCTACACAATGTCCGTTTCCTCATGTGCATGTACAGATGCAAGGGAATACAAGTGCAACTATCACTAGTGCTTGAATGCATATGCACAATAGTGCCCAGATGTTGCCTCAGAGCTCTTGGAATTGAAATCAACTGTTACCACAAGATTTTCACATTGTACTTGTAAAACTAACAAAGTTATCTTTATGCAAGGTAAGGTTATGTTTAATGCAGTTTCAGCAGAGATAAAGCAGGCAATAAGGACTTGGTACCTGAAAACATGATTTGTATGCAACTATTAGCTAATAAATTTTGTGACTGAAAACAAAACATATCTTTGACTCCTTCACAAAATTGCAATATCCACAAGAGATGTTCTAAATGACAACAAATTTCAATTGTATTTTGTTACCTTTACTGCACACTGAAATTGTTTTGCAACAGTAATTTATATATATAAAATTAGGTGAACAAAATTACTTACATACTTTTGGGGATTGCTCTAAAATTGTAAATGTTATGACATTTCGGAGACAACTGATTCGCACAAACAAACGCGGAAATTTGTTGCCAATGCCACCTATTTTGATGTCAGAGATTGTATTTCATTTTACAAAAGGTATCTCAGTCTGTCACGAGTTTAAATTTCTTAGTTCGTAGGCTGCTCTCATACTTTTACTAAGATAATCTTTTGAACTGCACTTCCAAAACAATCTCATGATCTTCTAAGGACAACAATGTGCATTATTGTTGCCAGACATTTCAAATAGAAAGAGACAACAAAACACTGTGAAACAGACAAGCCTTTAATAAATAATGAGCTTACAAGATGCCCACTGAGGACAAGAAGCTATGCACTTTGACATATGCCTTCTATTTTTGGCAAAAGATGCATCTGTTAAACACATGCCTACCCTGTGCTGCTTAAGACTTCAAGCACATGTACAAGTTTAGCAGAAAAAGACATCGTGTGAGGACATCTCAAGTTTGATTTTATTTTTATGCTCACCGTTTGGTTCTGTGTTGGGTATGGAGGGTATCCACGATACCCAGCCTGGTTGTTGCTCTGATATAGTGGAGGATATGGTGGAAAACCTGGTTGGTTGGAAGGATAAGATGTAGGGTATGGAGGATACGGTGTTGAGGTAGGAGGTTGATATGGTGTGCCAGTAGGATAAGGAGGATAAGGCGTTGCCCGTGGAGGTGGCCCACTGGAACCAGTATTAGGAACTGGCATATATGCTGCAAAAGTATTGGTATGATTATTAAATGTAATTTAATATATGTATTTTATTGCTAAATATAAATAGGTATGAAACTTCACTATATACTACACATTTTCAAATAATTACAGTAAAATAAATTCTACTAATACCCAAGTAAAATATTTAGGTATTAATAGTGAATAAGTATTATGACAGCAGTTTCTTTACTAGATAGTGTCCCACTATGTCCTGTATTGGTTTTCATCTGAGACATGTAATGACTTTCTCAACAATTTATTGAAATACATATACCACTGACACTTTTCACTGAATCTTTGCTGAAAGTCAGGTCATTAAAAGCGCAAGTACACATTTTTGGTACTGACCATGGATTACATTCATAGCCTCTGCACTGGTGTTCTCACACGTACTCATCAGTCTTATGACACACCTTATTAGATGAGGGTTGACTGAAAAGTAATGCCTCCACCTTCATGACCCTTCAACAGTTGGCAGCATTGGTATGCGGCAGGTACTGGCTTGTTCCGTAGCTTCTTCTCCACAGTTGGCAGGAAGCCTTAGCATTGAACAGTTGTGTTGTTACAGTGTAAAGAATGGAACCCTGCAAAGAACATCGGTCAATGCTATTGAAGCAATGTGCTGTCATTGAATTCTTGACAGCAGAACGTGTCACCTCAAAGGAGATTCATCAGAGATTGAAAGCAGTTCATGGTGATTGTGTTGATGCAAGTACTTTATGTTGTTGGGCGAGAAGTTTAACGATGTTGATGCAAGAACATCTGACCTGCGTGACGAACAAAGAGTTGGACGTCCTGTGACAGCAACCACTGAGTTTCACAAGCAAAATGTTGATAGATTGACTCAGGACGATCATCATATCACTCAGAGAGAAACTGAAAGCACAATCAGCATTTCACAAGAACGTGTGGGTCACATTATTGCTTTGCTTGGCTATCGAAAGATTGTGCATGATGGGTATCCCAGATGCTGACTCCCAAAATGAAAGCGCACAGACTTGAAATTTGCCAGGAACTCCTCTCGCGTTACGAGAATGAAAGCTACACCTTTCTCCATTCAATCATGTGACATCATTATGCTTCTGATGAAGACATTGAGAGAACTGTGAGACTGAGGTTTCAGAAACAGAGTGTCGACTACTTCCATGAGTGCTTCAGAAAACTTGTTCATCATTGGCAGAAATTTATCCAATTGGCTGGTCATTATGTGGAAAAGTGAATATTTACGAATTATTTCTGCATTTGATTTATTAAAATATTCCCACCCAAACCCAATTAACGAAGGTGGAGGCATTACTTTTCATTCGACCCTCGTATAATCTTAGCTTTATTATTTTTGTTTGATTTAAAGTTTTTACTTTAATACAATGTCGTGTGTTAAAACTGATGGGCTTACATGCTGTCTGAGAACTTTTGCGATCTTACATCTGTTCTCTAAAAGTCTTTCGTGGAATATATACACTGGAATTAGTAGAGATAATAACTCAATATTTAGTTAAGTTGTTCAGTCACTTAAAGTCAAAATGTTAAATAAAAAACAGGGCATCAGAATTTATGATTCTGAGGAACGGGGGATTCTCTGTACATAAGAGGCCAATTCATTTGTTTCAAATCGCCTGGGGAGTTCTCAGAGGTCTATGTGTTTGCCAAAAGCCATGGATACAAAATGCAAACTGAGACAAACCATCAAAATCCCGTAGCACTTGATGCTCTTTGACAGGATTGACAATTACATGCTAGCATGATCATGGTTGTCAGTGATCCCAGTCTCACGACATGTGCATTTGCTAGATAGTAGCTCCACAAGACAAAAGTGCAACATCACTACAGTCACAAGAGAATTGCCACCTTCAGTTCATGTCTACCAACAGGGAAATGTTGGAATGGCAGTAAACAACTGATCGTCTGTTGGCTTTCGGAGAACAAAAACAGCAAATTGTTATAATATACGGACCTCCAAGATTCATTATTTTTACTATCCCAAATTAAAACAGTGGCAAGTCCTTTAAAACATCCCCTTCAAACTTTTTAGCAAACTACTGTGAACCATTCAAGGTAACCGCTGACATCATCTCACCCTCCTTGTAAATTTTAGGAGACCAGCTACTGTCTGCATATTTTCACTGTTAATTGCCAGCTATTGCAAAAATTGTTGTCAAGAGATACTAAAAATGGCTGTTATGAGGTAAGAATCCCAAAATGTTTAAAATACAGGCACAAATTCAGAAAATTTATGTGTTCACTTTTATTGCAAGGATCTACTCGAAAATATGTGTTTTTCTACACTGATCAAACAGTGATTAAAAAAAATGGACCTGGTATACCAGTTACAACCTTTTTATAGGACTAGCTTAAGGTGATAAGGAGTGGCTATTCCCTCACTCACTAAATTTCTTATGACTATTAAAAGCAGGCACTTGGAATCAGTAATGAATATAATCTATATTTCTGAGTGAAACATTTTTCTCTGGCTATTTTATTTGGCTCTTTTGGGATTTTAGTTGAGCCAGTCACAATTTAGACTGTGATGAACAAGTTGAGTGATTTGAATCCCAAACCAGTGCATCAACTGGAAGAGTAATGCAGTGGATACTGTCATACACTGTAACAAAAGTTTTCAGAAACAGTAGTGTCAGTGTACCCTTAGTGTTGTACATGCTTGCTACAGAGGTACAGTTAATTGCACAAGGAAGGTTATCCAGTATATGCATCAAGTATCTAACTGGTGAACCATACTGGCAAGTCTCATTCTTCATCATAGTCTATATATCTTGCTTTCTTGGATTTCTATTTTTTGCAGTCGACTGAACACATACATTTATCACAATATAGTTAATCCAACTGATTATTATTTAAGCTGTTCCTATAAATAAATAAATGGATATCCTCTTTTCAGCAGTCTATAACATTCTGATTCGGGTGCAATGATGCACTACTCCAGAGAACATTTTCTAGGCACTTCTACAGTTATCTGTTTTCCCTTACTGGCAAAATATTCATAACACCCGTTACCTCCTATTATTCCATTACTTTTCTGCTTTACTGCTGTATCAATTTTACATTACACATACAGAGTGTCCATAATTACAGTACAAATTACAAAACAATGTAGAAAGAGAACCACTGCTCAGAATGATGTCAAATTTGAACATCATATTATTGATGCAGGGGGAAACATCACGGGGAAATCAACTAACAAAAATTGGACTAATAGGTGGCATTGTAAGCATCAGAATATGCACACCATCAGACGCGGAGCACATGGCTGTTCGAGTCTCCGACTGTGACGCCCAACATGACTGTCTCCATGAAGGATCACATGCTGCTAGTAAAGCTCTTTTGTAAGATCAATGACTGTGCACCAGTAGCCCTACAGAAGTAATAGACACTTGAGAATATGGAAAAAAGGCATTGATCCATTGTCTGCTAAGGGTTTGGACCAAAGGATTACATAATTCAAAAAGACAGCTTCATTTGAAGTGCAATGTGGTAGAGGGACGAAAGCACTTGATGTGATGTCTGTCAAAAATGTGGCCACAGTGTTGCAGGAAGGGTCGAGCAGTGGTGTTCAAACATTCAGCACACAAGGATTTGTCCGAACGCTGAACGTGCCTGCATGTACAGTGCATACGATCATACAAAACATCCATGTTCAGCAGCTGCTTCCTGCTGACCTGCCAGCAAGACAAACGTTCGTTCTGGAATTTCTTGCTCACATGGAAGTGGACAATGAATGACTATGAAACATTCTGTGGATAGACAAAGCCCATTTCCATCTCCTATGACACGTTAATATGCAGCATTGTAGAATATGGGCAACACAAGATCAGCACTCACATCAAATGGTATCAAAAGATGATATACAGGAGACTGAACCACAAGTAAAATGACAAAGGAGCTAAAAGGAAGGCACAGGGAATTGTCACTGGCTGGCCACTTGTGTAAGATATGGGCAAGCCAGTCTCCCACGAACACATTGAAATCATCTTCCTAAAATCTTGTTAAAAACGTTGGACAATTAACAAAACTATAAAACTCGAACCACATTCGTTTGATCGTTACCTA
Source organism: Schistocerca americana (assembly GCF_021461395.2). Lineage (NCBI taxonomy): Eukaryota > Metazoa > Arthropoda > Insecta > Orthoptera > Acrididae > Schistocerca > Schistocerca americana. The sequence goes on along the minus strand of NC_060119.1, from coordinate 705,246,793 downwards.
AAATAGGCTGTAGATCCATCGGCAAATCAGCCATGGTCAGCTGGTCAGATAATAAAATGCACTCCACTTGTGGCATACAGTGATCTGTATGCCACAAGTACCACATGCTGGAGGGTCCGCTCACTGGAGCAAAAGTACGAATGTCATACGGCTGTGGCCTATGCGAATTCAAGTGAGGAGGACCTCGTCCTGTCAACATGACTGGAAGGAGGTATGCCACAGCCTATTTGTGGGCTTTACGACACGGAGCTTATTGTCAGTAACTTCCAGTTAGTTATCCTCCCACTGACGCAAGACTCTGGATCTCAACAGTGATGTCATAGCACACAGGGGTATGACACACTTATTAAAGACCTGAGGATCAAGGCATGCCTTCCTGACTGCTAGATCTGCCCTTTCGTTTCCCACAATTCCCTGGTGCCCTGGTACCCAGCAGAAAGACACCTCCTTCCTCAGCCATTATAGGTGGAGGACGCTATCCTGGATAGTCTGGACTACTTTATCTCCTGGGTACAAATGTTTCAGAGTGTGAAGGGCACTCAGAGAATTGGAACGGACAATAAATTTAGCACTTGAATAAAGTCTCATCTGCTCCAGTGCCTGCAAGACCGCATACAATTCTGCATCAAAGACAGTCAAAGGCTTGTGGCAGTCAAACCTTGAGGACATGATCTGTGAAAACAACATAGCAACCAACAAAATCCCTGTTTCGACCCATCTGTAAAAACAGGCATGGTGCTTAGGTAAAATGTCAGAAAATACCACATTAAAAACAAGCTGCAGCTCTTTCTCTCCTGTACTACACCAGATCTAAAACCACTCTGCGCCTCTCCAGTAACCAGGGCGGCAGACAGTTAAAACCCTGGGTTTGGGGTCATACAGACTCCACAGTGAGTGACTCCAGCATACACTGCACACAGATCCCAAATGGCATTGTAGACAGTTGGAGAAAAGGTGCTCCAGAGGCAGACAAGCAACAGTATGGTGTGCGGTTGAAGTCAGAGCTGCGAGGAACTTACACGTCTGATGCACCATGAGGTGCTGGCGCCAGATGGTAAGTGGCGATTCCCCCACCTCAGCACAGAGGCTGGGTACGGGACTGGTCCGATAAGCACCCGTGGCCAGCTGAACCCCCTCATGGTGGACAGTGTCAAAGATCCGCAAATAAGAGGGCCTTGATGACTCATACACTGTGCACCCATAATCCAGTCACAAATGCATGAAAGTCGTATAAAACTGGAGGAGATGTGCCCTGTCTGCTCCCCAAGATCTGTGGCTAAGGCACTTTAAGATATTCAGTGCTTTCAGGCTTCTGGCTTTAACGTCTCTCAGATGTGACAACCACGACTATCTGGAGTCAAAAATGAGGCCCAGAAACTTCACACAGTCTCTAAAACATAGGATGGTGTCCCCCATATGCAAATTAAAAATACGACGAGAACGATTAAAATGAACACACACACACACACACACACACACACACACACACACACACACACACACACACACACTTATCCACAGAAAACTGAAAACCTGACTTTGCAGTCCATTCCTCTAACTGCCGCACTGTAAGTTGTAACTAGTTGCTCGCTGTTGCAAAACTGCAGGAGGAATAGCAAACAGCAATATCATTCACAAATATGGAGTATTGTACAGGACTCCGTACTGTAAATGTGATACTGTGTATGGCTATGGCAAGAAGAGTAACACTTACAACACTGCCCTGTGGGACACAACTGTCCTGTTCAAATCGATCTGACAGTGAGCTCTCACTTGGAGAAGGAGAGTTGTAGGCATCAGAACAGTTGGATCTGAAGTCCAACTTGCCTCTCTCGACAGTTGCACGGTAGCAACTAACTGCCAGATCCGGGCTTGCATCGGCTGTAGCATTTGCAAAATGTTTGGCCAGCGACTGAGTGATGTCTCCAGGTGTCGTTTGGGGACACTCCTGTTTAGCACTGGTAAACAACTGTGTTTACTGGATATACACTGGATGGCTTCCCATACTTTTGTAGAACAAGTGGAACAGTTGATGGAGTCCAGGAACGCTTGCCATGACCATATTTTGCTCTCCTACACGACGTGGTGAACCTCGACTCTTGCGATTCAAAAGGCTGTGAGGGTGTCCACTGTCGGGTGGCATTTAAACCCTCAAAGAGCCATATGCCTGACCTGGATGGCTGAATGGCACTCTTCTGTCTGCCAAGGTACAGGTCGCTTCCTAAGAGGAGTGAAACACTTTGGTATGGCTAGGTCGGCAGCATGATGGATCACATGCACGCTGTGGTCCACCCATTCCTGGACGATGTCACAGTGTTCAAACGCCACCAACTGGCTGAACAGCGCCCAGTTAGCCCTGCCAATCATCCAAGTTGGTGGCTTCTGTTCCAGTAGTCCACAGCCCAGTAGATGAACATAGGTTGGGCAGCGGTCACTCGAATGAAGGTCGTCAATGACCTTCCAGTGAAGAGAGTCAGCGGGAGAGCAAAGATATACGTCAGTGGCCGAGAATGACCCAGTAGCAGCACAGAAATGAGTTGGAGTACCATTGTTTAGAATGCACAGCTCTTGAGATGTCAGGAGGTGCACCAAAACTCAACCCCAAGGACAGGTAGAGGTCAAGACCCACAGGACACGATGGGGATTGAAGTCTTCCTGGAGGAGAAACGGTTGGGGGGTTGCTCCACAAGTTCTGCAGCAGCCCCGGAGTTTACTGCATCCAGCAGAAGTAAATAAAGAGAGCAAACTGTAACAGAATTTCAACTGCAGCTGCTTGCAGGTCAGTATCCAGGGGGAGGGCAGAGGAGTGGTGTTCTCTCCTTTGGCCCTTTCCCCAGTCAGGTCACCCTTGCAATATAGTGTATAGCCCCATAGTACAGGGGAAGCAGATACTTTTACTTGTGTTTCCTGTAAACACAAGCACAGGGGGTGTTGCAGTGCTCGGAGCTTCGGTTCCTCCACATGTGTCCTAAATCCATTCATGTTCCACTGTATAATTGGTGCCATCTGTCACGGGGGGTAGTACTTTCATACTGACTTCCTGCCTAGGAGGGGAGCCCACAATGGTTAGAGGCTCAGTCTTGGGATGAGATGATTGCCCCAGTTCGACATCAACCTCCACTGCCTCCGAGAAAGATTCGAGAGAGACATCATATAGGAAGACATCAACATCATCAGATTAGGTACCTCCTGTCTCCTTCAGTGGGAGATTCTTTGCCTTTGACTTTGATATTTTTTTTCCGAGATGGCTCTGGTAGTGGTTGTAGCAGCGCTGGGCAGTGCATAAGACTTGACCCCTGGAGGGGCAGGAAGATCCAAGATGTCAGCAACCAGGGCCTTTTCTGAAGTTCTGGGGGGAGGGGCAGGCTTCAAAGGAACTGCAGCAGTTTAAGTGCATTGACAAATGCAGGTGCTAGTGCTGGCAGTAGCAACCTCCATTTGTGTAGTGGCATCAGTTTCCGGGACGGGCTGTTTCAGAATGGAAGAAAAGCAGGCAGCAAATGTGGGTGGCTGCATAGACTTGTATAACTTCTTGGCTTCACCATAAGGGATGTGCTTTGTCATTCTGATCTCAGGGATCTTCTGTTCCTAAAGGAAAACTCAGCAGTCCCTGCTTCACACAGGGTGATCCCCAGAGCATTTGACACACTTTGGAGGAGAGGAGCAACCAATTTTGTCATGGGCAACTTTACCACATTTCCCACATGTCTTCTCCTTTATAGCCAAGAGTAGTGTGCCCAAAGTGCTGGCATTTAAAACACCGCATTGGATTTAGGTAATGAGATTTTACATTTACGCAGAGGAAACCTGTATTCACGTGCTCTGGTAGTTCGGGGCTGTTAAAAGTAAGGATAGAAGAATCTGATTTTACAAGACCACTATCCACCCATTTCATAACATTTTGCACATCAACAATGCCTTCCTGGGACCATTTGGCTTTCAATTATTCTCGGGGAATGTCAACTAGAACCCTGCAAGTTACAACAACTCCTTTGCTGTAGTTCCAGCTGCTGTGAAATTCAGCTTCTATCGCACAATCCCCAAGGCATTAAGCTTTCTGAAGGTCCTGGACTTGTTGGAACTAGATGTTTCAGCAAACAGGGTACCAATGCGCAAGCGCTTAACAGGCTTTAAGGTAACAGCAATGCCTTCTAAGCCTTCTTTTAAATATAAGAAATATATTCTGCAATACTGCCTCAATCAGCAGAACTGGCTACATGAGCACCCTTCTTAGACTGGGTGTTGGTACCTTCTGGCAGCCCATCCCTTATGCTGGGAGCAGCTAGGGAAATAAGGACCCATTTAGACAGAGCCCCATGTGCATGAATGAGCCTTATACAACTGAGGTGCAACAGTTTTCCCCATAGGTTGCCCGCTAATGAATGTTCCACCTCAGCAGCCACGCATCCCATCAGCATGCAGCACACCTTGAGACTGAGGTTTTTTTTATACAGGTTTATTCCATCCTCATGCTCTGGGCAGTCAAGCCAAGATTCCTGTTCCCTGACATGCTCAACGTTCCACCACTGCACTGTATGGTGGTTGCTGATAATGTCCAGAACTTACAGTAATAGGGGGCTGGCAGCACTTACCAGTCCACTGCTCTGGAACCCCAGGGTCATTAAAACCATACCAGCAAATGAATGCTAAGCCCCTGAGGGTGAGATGACTCCTGCATGTCCTGCTACCTGTACCGTGATTGGTAAATAGTATGAAAGTCTTTTGCACATCATTGTAATTCCAGCCTTTTAACACGGTGGCTCTGTGGGTAGGATCACTTTTACGTAAGATGGTGCTCCTCCACATGTTGCACTGCCAGTGAAGCAGCTGCTGCAAAGGCATTTTGGAAATGTTAGAATCATCATCTGCCATTTCCCTACAGCCTGGCTGTCCAGATCAGCTGATCTTAATCAGTGTGACTTCTGGCTGTTCAAATGGCTCTGAGCACTATGGGACTTAACTTCTGAGGTCATCAGTCCCCTAGAACCTAGAACTACTTAAACCTAACTACCCTAGGGACATCACACACATCCATGCCCGAGGCAGGATTCAAACCTGCGACTGTAGCGGTCGCGCGGTTCCAGACTGTAGCGCCTATAATCGCTCGGCCACACCGGCCGGCCTTCTGGCTGTGGTGTTACCTGAAACATGATGTGAACAGTGTTCCAATTCCAGATGTACTTGAATTTAAGGCACGCATTGTGCAATGCATTCTGAACGTGACCACTGAGATGCTCCAATCTGTTGTGGAACATGCTGTTTCTCGACTTCAGTTTGAGGCAGAAAACGGTAGACTCCTTACTGAACATGTTTTGCACAGGCCACATGACAATCAGAAACTAACAACATTTTGCTTTTTATGTGGTTTTTGGTTGGTTGGTTGGTTTTGGGGTTTGACGGCAGCTAAACATCAAGGTCATCAGTCCCCAGTTCCAAACAGACATACTTGTAAAAGGCCTATACAGTAAAAGTGTAACCTCTGCACCCAGAGGGAGGGAACACCAAGGAGTACAGAGCTAAAATGAACACCGCAGTAACACAAAATAGAGGACACTTAAAAGGAGCAGAGCAAATAGTTGACTAGAATACAACAGAATACAGTGGTTGATGGATACCACGCACCAAAGGGTCCCGAGAAAAACACTGGTCGAGTGCTTGCAATCCACTCAGGGAGTCACTGCATATGACAAACGACTCCCCAGGACAGGAGAAAAGGTGAGTGAGTGTACGATAAAGAGCAACCAGCTCCGCAGTGAAAACACTGCTCCCACAAGGCAGGGAAAGCTGCTCAACGTAGTCGCTGTGGATGAAAGCAAACCCAGTGCACCCATCGACCACAGAACCATCGGTGGAGAGTACATCTGCATTGCGAAATGAGGCAAGAAGAGCCAGGAATTGTTGACGAAGACTGGCGGGTGGAACGGAGGACTTGGAGTCGCAGGACAAATCTAAGCAAAGCTGCAAGCGAGGGAGGGACCAAGGAGGGGTGGAAGAAGAGGGCCGGAAGGATGGAGGAAGGGGAAAGGACTCGAGTGATGAGAGAAGGGAATGAACACGGACTGCGATCGGGAGACCCGACCTAGGCCGCCGCCGTGGGGAGGGGAGTGCAGAAGATGGAAAAAGGAACCTGTGGTTTGGGTGGTCGGGCGAGGCATGGACGCGGGCGATGTACAACGCAAGCAACTGTTGTTGGCTGAATCATAGGGGAAGGATTCCAGCTTCTACAAGAAGGCTAGTCACCGGACTAGTGCGGAAGGCACCTGTCGCCAGTCTGATGCCACAATGGAGAATCGGGTCGAGGATCTGCGACGTTGAAGGTGCTGTTGAGTTGTACATCATGCTCCCATAGTCAAGACAGGACTGGACTAAGGCCTTATCGAACTGTAGGAGGGTTGTTCGTGCCCCCCCCCCCCCCCCCCAAATGGTGCGGCTGAAGCAGCGAAGGATGTTGAGGTGCCGCCAGCACTGTTGTCTAAGCTCGCGAAGATGAGGTGTCCAAGTGAGCTGAGCATCAAACAGCATGCCAAGGAAGCGATGCGTCTCCTCAATATGAAGGAGTTCATTGGCAAGGTAGAGCTCTGGATGGAGGTGGACCGTTCGATGACGACAGAAATGCATCACCCGGGTCTTAGAGGCTGAGAACTGAAAACGATGGCTGGATGCCCAAAAATGTGCCTTACGGATAGCTCCCTGCAGCTGCCATTCAGTGACACTGATGCTTGGGGAACTGTAATAAAGACAAAAGTCATCGGCATATAGAGAGGAACAGACCGATGAGCCCACCGCAGCTGCAAGACCATTAATCTCCACCAGAAAGAGGGGAACGCTGAGAACCGAGCCCTGCGGGACACTGTTCTCCTGAATATGGGCAAAGCTAAAATAAGTGCCAACTCTAACCCGAAAGGAGCGATTGGAGAGAAAATTCTGTAGAAAAATCTGAAGTGGACCCCGTAAGCCCCATTCGTGCAGTGTAGCAAGGATATGATGGCGCCAGGTGGTATCGTACGCCTTCCGAAGATCAAAGAACTAGATGTTCTCAGTGGGTAAAAGCTGTACGAATAGCCGACTCTAGCAAGACTAAATTGTCGATCGCTGAGCGGCCCTGACGGAAGCCCCCCTGTTGCTGGGCTAGGAGGCTCTGAGCTTCGAGGATCCACATGAGCCGCCAACTCACCATCCGCTCCAGGAGTTTGCACATAACGTTGGTAAGGCTGATAGGGCAATAGCTATCAACCACCAGAGGATCTGCACCAGGTTTCAGCACCGGGATGGTAATGCTATCCTGACAACGAGTTGGGAAAATGCCCTCCGTCCAGATGCGGTTAAACAGGGCGAGTAATTCAACCTGACAGTGCGCCGAGAGATGGTGAAGAAACTGGTTGTGAATTTGGTCTGGACCTGGAGAGGTTTCAGGGCAAGCTGTAAGGGCACTTTGGAACTCCCATTCACTAAACGGGGCATTGTATCATTCCCAATGGTGTGTGTGAAACGACAACTGTGTACGCTCCGCCTGCTCTTTAATGGTGCGGAATACTGCACTGTAGCCTGCTGTTGCGGAAATACAGGCAAAGTACTCTGCCAGATGTTCGGCGATGGCGATTGGGTCAGTACAAAGTGTACCCTGAAGAGAAAGGCAAGGGACAGATGCATGAGGGCGAAAGCCAAAAATGCGTCGAACCCACGACCACACCTGAGATGGGGAGGTGCGAGAACCTATGGTGGCAACATATCGTTCCCAGCAGTCCTGTTTGCTCCGACAGATTAACCACCGAGCCCGGGATAGCTTCTGCAATCTGTGGTGTCCACCAAGGGACTCACTTATGCCTTAGGGTACTTGAAGAGCAGGGGTCAGTTGCCTCGGCAGCAGAAACAATGGCCATAGTGACCTCGTCCACTGGCAAATCAATATCACCAGGAAGCGGGGCAATGGCCATAGTAGCTGAGGTGTAGGCTGCCCAATCAGCTCCATGAAGAGACCATCATGGCAGCTGGTCAGGGCGTTGGGATTGAAGAAGAGAAACCAGGATAGGAAAGTGGTCGCTACCACAGAGGTCATCATGGACCCTCCAACTGAGGTATGGAAGAAGACCTGGGCTACTAAGATAGAGGACAATGGCCGAGTATGTGCCATGAGTCAAGCTTAAATATGTGGGAGCACCAGTGTTAAGGAGGCAAATGTCCTACTGTGCCAAGAGAGCCTCAACGTTCCTACCCAGGCCTGAGATCTGGGCCCCACCCCATAAAGGGTGGTGGGCATTAAGTCCACCAGAAGGAGGAATGGCAGGGGGAGCTGGGCAATCAAGGCAGCTAGGTCGGCAAGAGGGACAACCTCATCCGGGGGAGGGTAGAGGGAACAGATGGTAAGCTCCATTCCTGCCCGGATTCTAACAGCCACAGCCTTGTGAGCCGTGTGAAGTGGCACTGGGGCACTAGGAACAGTGGCAAGAACATAAACACAGAGACCGCCAGACACCCTGTTGTATTCCATGCGGTTCTTATAGTAACCCCGGTAGCCACAGAGGGAGGGGGTCTGCCGAACAGAAAACCAGGTTTCCTGTAGAGCCAGACAAGTGGCAGGGAAGCGGCACAAAAGCTGTTTCAACTCAGCAAGGTGGTGGAAAAAACCATGGCAATTCCATTGGAGGATAATGGTATCCGATTGTGAATGGAAGACATGAAAGAACATGGGGGGGGGGGGGGGGGGGGGCTCGTCGCCACCGATTGCGAAGTAGCCTGATGAACTTCCATTGGAGGTGCTCCTGAGTGAATGCTAGATGCTCCACATCATCTTCAGGTGCAGTGGTGAACTCCTTTTCTGTCCCTATGTCCTTCTCCTTTTGCTTTTTCTTCTTTTTGGTAGGGTCCCGTTTGTCCTTCAGTTTATCAGGCTGGGTGGGCTTTTCCGACCGAGTCTCATGGACTGAGGAAGACCTGGAAGCCCTACGGCCCTCAGGTGGTGGCTTTTTCAGCCACTGGCTGACATCTGATGGGGCAGGAACCGTGGAAGGGAGGGCACCAAGCAAGAGGGGAGCTGGAGGAGGCGGGCAGTTCTCTGGCTCAGAGGTGGGAACTGAAGTCCCCAAAGAAGGAGGGGTTGTTACTCCCGATGATGATAACAGGGGAGCAACGGAAGAGGGTGTTCCCCCAACTACCTGGGGGGCAGGAATAGACGGCTGGGCTGGAGGGCCCACAAAAAGCGCCTGAGCTTGGGGGCTCATCGCCAGGGATGGCGACATCGAAGCTGCTGCAGCAAATGTCGATGAAATGCGCACAGGGTGAAGTCGGTCATACTTGCATTTAGCTTCTGTGCAAGTGAGCCTGCCCAAGGTCTTATACTCCATAATCTTCCATTCTTTGTGATAAACCGTGCAGTCTGACGAGCAAGGTGAATGTTTCTGTCTGCAGTTGACACAAACAGGGGGCAGCGAACACGGGACATTGGGGTGGGAGGCACGTCCACAATCCCGACAGGTAGGGTTGGCGTCACATCTCGATAACATATGCCCAAACCTCCAGCACTTAAAGCAGCGCATGGGAGGAGGGACGTAAGGCTTAACATCACATCGATATATGATCACAGTGACCTTCTCGGGCAGGGTGTCTCCCTCGAAAGCCAAGATGAAGACGCCGGTGTGGACCCTACTATCTTTAGGTCCCCTGAAGACATGCTGTACAAAGTGGACACCGCGGTGTTCCAGATTTGCACGGAGCTCATCATCAGACTGCAACAACAGGTCATGATGAAAAATAAGTCCCTGAACCATATTGAGGCTCTTATGAGGCGTAATGGAGACTGCAACATCACCGAGCTTGTCACAAGCAAGCAATGCCCGTGACTGTGCTGGGGATGCTGTCTATATGAGGACTGCTCCAGACCTCATTTTAGATGTGCCATCAACTTCTCCAAACTTGTCCTCTAAAATTTCCACAAAAAACTGAGGCTTTGTGGTCAGAAATGAGTTCAGCTGCAAACCATAAAACGAGAAAATACGTCTCACCTGGTAATTTAGACCGCCGTTCCTCCCCTGGTGTGGGCAGGGAAGGGAACGATTGGGGGTCATACTGTAAAGCATTGAACTTTCCTTTCTTAGAGACTCGTGCTTGCGCACTATTCGTATTTCTTTTCATGATGGTCCCATGAGCAGCTAGGGTAAGGAATGTCCATCCAGACAGAGCCCCGCTTGCCTGGGTAAGCCTAATACAACCGGGGGTGGCAGGTTCCCCAGAGGTCGCCCGTTAGCAACTGTTCTACCTCAACAGCCATGCGTCTCCTCGGCGCACAGCACATATTGAGATTGAGGGTTTTTTATAGAGGTTTATACCATCCTCGTGACCCAGGCAGTTAAGCAAAGATCCCCAGGCTCTGTACCGTACAATGTTCCACCATTGCGCCTTATGGTGGTCGTTGAAGCACGCTCAGAGCTTACGGTATTGAGGACTGGTGGCACTTCCCAGTCCCCAGCTCAGGGACCCCAGGGTCGCCAAGCCCGTACCCAGCAACTAAATGCTGAGCCCCCTGAGCGTTATGTGGTTTTTGGCCTCAGGACAATTAAAAACTAATTTTTCCCATCTGATGTGGCATTATCTTGCTGTGGTGGGTGGGCTTACCTAACTAACAGTGCCACAACTGCTGATTGCCAAACATGTGCAATCCTACAGATTGAACAGCATGGATGGGGTAAAATTCAGCTCAAAACATAGCTGTCATGCTGCAGTTCACCTATCATTTCTAGCTGACCCCATTTACAATGTCATCTACTTTCTTTTATTTCACCATTCTCCCCCCCCCCCCCCCCCCCCCCAATATACTGATAATATTCTGCTCAAATTTGATGTCATTCTGAGAAGTGGTTCTCCCTCCACGGTGTTTTGAAAGTGGAACACACTATAATAATGCAGTAACATTTAGGTCTGTAGTTCAAATCAGACTTTTTTGTTGAGACTGATTTAAGATTGGATTTCTCCAAATATAAAAGAAGCACTATTAGGCAGTCTTTTGTAACTATTAACAAGTAGGGAAAAGAAGAAACTAAATTGCAGCATGTTAATAATATCACAAAATTAGTTTTTCTATGTCCTGAGAGTGTCATTATCCTGCAACTGTATGTTCAATTAATGAAAGGCTGCTCCACTTGCTGATATGTACTTTATTAAAGTCCACAACCGCACATTCAGGTGCTTTACAATGGACATGAAAATCCTATTTTAATGCATTATATGACAGATACATAAATATTTTACACAATAAATTTAATATAAGACATTTGCACAATGAAAGACTTATAGCACATACAAAATTTACTGCTCTGACTGCAAGGGTATCTACTTTGGACTAGTGGAAGGAATTTTAAAATATGATAAAAGGAATATATAGAGGGGGGATGGGGGGGGGGGGGATGGGGAGAAGAAGGAGGAGAAGGAAGTAAATCCAGCTTTGCAGGTCACCTTATGTGAGATAGTCACGTAATGCACAGTATCAAAAACAATCCTTTAATTCTTCACACAATGAAGGAATACTTTATGGACATATGTTAAGAAACAGAAAATTATACCAATTAAGGAATACACACTTAATACTTAATAGACAGTGCATACTAAGAGACATGAACATATGCTGCCCCACTACTGACAACTTCTTTTAAAAATACTCTGCAAGTTCGTGGCTGCATCTAGGTGTTAGTAAAAATGTTCTTTTAAGCAGTCCCTGTTGTGTCTAAGACATACTAGTGGTCTTTACAGATACCTGTGTTTTAATTTTTCATCACTCTTGCTACACTTGACCTGGATGCACTGTCCACTGCAACTATTTGAGATTCTCATTAAATCTAAAAATTACTTTTAATTTTTTATTGAGAAAACACGCAATTTAACATTTTGAACGTGTCACAATACAACTCATTTTAAAGATGAAGCATGGCAATACTTTTCATGTGTCAAATTGTACAGTTTTTAAAATTATGACAAGCCAAGTTTCTCATGAAATTATTGGGCATATAACTTTTAAACGCACCAGGCTTTTACTTTTTTATCATTTGATGTTGCTGCACAACAGTACAATGTAAGATATATATTCTGCCCATACTTTTACTACACATGTGTGCATTAACAATGGCAGTTTCTCTTTCATTTTAAAATGGTCTGGATTCACAGGCTGAAACCAGCTGAGAAGTTAAATAAAGTACATATCAGCAATGGAGGAGTGGTCTTTCAATAATACTACAAAACAGCCAATAAAAAGCTGGTCGTAATCTTACCACTTACCATGTGTGGGGTAAGGTGTGCTGGTTGGGACATCAGACCTTGTTTTAGCAAACACTGGTGGCTGCTCTCCAAATGTCACTATCATAACCTGTATCAGGCCAACCAAATCAGACTGAGTCTAAAAAGAAGAAGAAAAGAGTACGTAACACACAAAAATGTAGATAATGGTCTCAAATTATTTGTGTGTACAGCACAGGACTCACTGGAACCCAGTCATGAAGATATGGAAGGTAAACCTTTCCACTGAAGTCAACGTATCTTGATGCTTTGATCTGCATATCTGGAGTTGGCTTTACGTAACACATTGGAGCATTATTTGGATGAGTGTCCATTAACCAAATGCACACCGGTATGTTATATACATTTCCTGTTCCCAAAAAAGAAAAATCAACTAGTCAAAATAATGCATAAATATCAGAAAATACGTAAATACATATTTGATTACAAGCTTTGAACTTGCTTACAGTCTTATATTTATACATGAAAAATGAAATTAGAAAAAGTACCCTACATACCTGTTGCTACTGACTACAACTTTCCAACTTATATTTGTTTTTTTACTTAATTTTGTTTGTTGGTCATCTAATAATATTTTTGTATGATGCACTAAGAAATTTGATAATCTTGAATTAAACAGAAGCATACCACCACACTGCTGCAGTAACTGCTTACAAAAATGATTCACAACAGCAGCACTATTCGTCCACCACAAAGATTATATTCATGCCTTATTGTGATGCTCCAGCACTTGAGGAGCTCTATGATAGTAGATTTAACAAGTGTGTCAGCAAGTGCACAGCATTAGTTTACGGAAAGTATGAAAAGTAGCTATATCAAACAATAAGTAACCGGTAAGTTTTGAGGAAACAAGGAGCGAAAACTTCGTACATGGAGTGTCTGGTGAAACTATTACATCATAGAAGTCTACACATAAACTCATCAAAGGATTAACTGGCAGCAAAGAAACTGTTGCTGATGCTTTCCAGTATTACATTGGATAACATCATTGAAACTCTGCAATATTTCACATGCTCATTATTTTCAAGTGATGAAAATTGGTGTTTGACGAAACAGCAACATTTAGTACACTAGAAAAGCATTAAAGAAAATATAGCACAAAAATTGGCAACAAGAATGCAGGAAGCAGGTAAGTTTTGCATCAACCTGGTTCCCAGACCTCCTGAAGATAGGAGGTGACTGTGGATATTGCAACACAGACACAGTCCCATTCACTGTTCAGAAATGTCACTAAACCCGCCCAAAGATGTAAACAACCATGCATGAGCAGCCCCTATTAGACGGAGGGAGTCCGACAGCCGATCAGTTCCAGTCATTTCACCAGGAAGAAGGTGCAAGGTTCGTGTTGTCTGTAGTTCAACCATGCCTAGATGGTCAACACCGCGGTTCGATTGCGTCCACATTGTTACTTTGTGCCAGGAAGAGCCCTCAACAAGGGAAGTTTCCAAGCACCTCAGAGAGAACCGAAGTGATGTTGTTCAGACATGGAGGAGATACAGAGAGACAGGAACTGTCAATGACATGCCTCGCTCAGGCCACCCAAGGGCTATTACTGCAGTGAATGATCACTACTTACGGATTATGGCTCAGAGGAACCCTAACAGCAATGCCACCGTGTTGAATGATGCTTTTCGCGCAGCCCCAGGACATCATGTTATGACTCAAACTGTGCACAATAGGCTGCATGATGCACAATTCCACTCCCTATGTCCATAGCGAGGTCCATCTTTGCAACCACGACACCATGCAGTGCAGTACAGGTGGACCCAACAACATGCCAAATGGACCACTCAGGATTGGCATCACGTTCTCTTCACTGATGAGTGCCACATATGTCTTCAGCCAGATAATCGTCGATGATGTGTTTGGAGACAATCCCGTCAGTTGAACACCTTAGACACACTGCCAGTAAGTGCAGCAAGGTGGAGGTTCCCTGCTGTTTTGGGGTGGCATTATGTGGGGCCGACGTACACCGCTGGTGATCATGGAAGGTGCCGTAATGGCTGTACGATACATGAATGCCATCCTCCGACCCATAGCGCTATCATATCGGCAGCATATTGGCAAGGCATTCTTTTCATGGATGACAATTCGCGCCCCCATCGTGCACATCTTGTGAATGACTTCCTTCAGGATAATGACACTGCTTGACTAGAGTGGCTAGCATGTTCTCCAGACATGAATCCTATCGAATATGCCAGGGATGGATTGAAAAGGGCTGTTTATGGACAATGTGACCCACCAACCACTCTGAGGGATCTATGCCAAATCACCATTGAGGAGTGGGACAATCTGGACTAAAAGTGCCTTGATGAACTTGTGGATAGTATGCCATGATGAATACAGGCACGCATCAATGCAAGAGGACGTGCTACTGGGTATTAGTGGCACTGGTGTGTACAGCAATCTGGACCACCACCACTGAAGGTCTTGCAGTATGGTGGTACAAAATGCAATGTGTGGTTTTCCTGAGCAATAAAAAGGGCAGAAATGATGTTTATGATGAACTCTATTCCAATTTTCTGTACAGGTTTTGGAACTCTCGGAACCGAGGTGATGCAAAACTTTTTTTGATGTGTGTACAATCAGAGACTGCAAGACTATGATCTGAGCTCACATTTCCTATGGAGCCAGTCATATTGTAAATAAGAAATTTGAAACGTTTGCAATCGCAACACAAAGAAATGTTGGACGAAAAACAATGATTCACTGAAAGACAGATATACAAGAATGAAAAGCAGCAGTGTACAAATAAATTTGGAAAACGATAAGAAGATGGAGATATACTTCACACACTCGGCTGTGCTAGAAACTGGCCACAGACCACCAACAAACTTGCAGTTCTAAGGATTAACATTAACTCAATCAAAAACATAAGATTTTACTTGTTACACATAGTGCTATATTTAATATGAAACACTAATGTCCGAACCTCAGTGAGCTCATGCACAGATGGAGCAACTCTTACTTGTATAGCAAAGCATTTATGACTGTATAGGGCATATTCATTTACAATATAATAAGTATAACATATATCCTAGCATAAAAACAGAACAGTTGATAATCCAAGATTCTTTTTGAACATTAAATGGAGTTGATGTTTTATTACATTATGACAATTTATGCTATCAGGTGAATGTAACAAAACATGTGGACTCTTAATTACTGATCCTGCTAACACTTTGAATGCAGCAAGCATTGCTAGATATAGATGTCAAACACCTTGTAATCTGTACGGAGAATTTTCAATCCTTGTCCCAAAGCCAATCAATTGAGCAGTCATATCATATCCCCATACATCGAAACCAAATTCTGCTGACTGAAGAATATTATACTGTAATACAATCTCTGTGTGTTTACCACTTATCTCTCCCACATGCCCTCCTCCTTACCCACCCTGGTCCAATTTCTCTGTTGTCTGAATATATTTATCATTTCACAGCAAAATACTCACCAGCCACAAACTATCCACAAAAATTAAGTTCTAATATCGTTCAACATTTGACACTAGTCAGTAAACATTACAACAAATAGCCCTTGATATTAAGTTACTTGTCCTCCTCTGTAATGAACAAACATTCTGTAATACCTTTAGCATTTAAGGTATGTTTCATTTAGATAGTATCCTCCAGGTGACCATTAGTCAAATGTTGCCTACTGAAGGTCTAAAAATCAAAACCCACCATTAATTTCTGAAGTTGTTATGGCTTTTATTTTCCACGATCTTCTCACATTACTGAAAAATATTTGCTCTTGCCCCAGAGATTTGTGAACCAGTCTCTTTTCTTCCAATGTAATGTAACAAGAGAAAGCTCTGGTCTGAAACTATTTGAGCTTACCATTATTATTAACAGTGACACTGTTTGTAGAGTCTCAATTAACAATGCACTATTACTACAACCTGGTGTCTCCAGCAAGTTTACACCTACTCTAATACAATTATTCAAATTCAATTATCCTCCAAAAATACTATTTCCTTTTTCAAGTGCCAGTAATAATTTTGTTGTTGTTGTGGTCTTCAGTCCAGAGACTGGTTTGATGCAGCCCTCCATGCTATTCTATCCTGTGCAAGCTTCTTCATCTCCCAGTACCTACTGCAACCTACATCCTTCTGAATCTGCTTAGTGTATTCATCTCTTGGTCTCCCTCTACGATTTTTACCCTCTACGCTGCCCTCCAATACTAAATTGGCGATCCCTTGAAGTCTCAGAACATGTCCTACCAACTGATCCCTTCTTCTTGTCAAGTTGTGCCACAAACCCCTCTTCTCCCCAGTTCTATTCAATACCTCCTCATTAGTTACGTGATCTACCCATCTAATATTCAGCATTCTTCTGTAGCACCACATTTCTAAAGCTTCTATTCTCTTCTTGTCTAAACTATTTATCGTCCACATTTCACTTCCATACATGGCTACGCTCCATACAAATACTTTCAGAAACGACTTCCTGACATTTAAATCTATACTTGATGTTAACAAATTTTTCTTCTTCAGAAATGGTTTCCTCGCCATTGCCAGTTTACATTTTATATCCTCTCTACTTCGACCATCATCAGTTATTTTGCTCCCCAAATAGCAAAATTCCTTTACTACTTTAAGTGTCTCATTTCTAATCTAATTCCCTCAGTATCACCCGACTTAATTCGACTACATTCCATTATCCTTGTTTTGCTTTTGTTGATGTTCATCTTATATCCTCCTTTCAAGACATGGTCCATTCCATTCAACTGGTCTTCCATGTCCTTTGCTGTCTCTGACAGAATTACAATGTCATTGGTGAACCTCAAGGTTTTTATTTCTTCTCCATGGACTTTAATACCTACTCCGAATTTTTCTTTTGTTTCCTTCACTGCTTGCTCAGTATACAGATTGAATAACATCGGGGAGAGGCTACAACCCTGTCTCACTCGCTTCCCAACCAGTGCTCCCTTTCATGCCCCTCGACTCTTATAACTGCCATCTGGTTTCTGTACAAATTGTAAATAGCCTTTCGCTCCCTGTATTTTACCCCTGCCACCTTTAGAATTTGAAAGAGAGTATTCCAGTCAACATTGTCAAAAGCTTTCTCTAAGTCTACAAATGCTAGAAATGTAGGTTTGCCTTTCATTAATTTAGCTTCTAAGATAAGTCGTAGGGTCAGTATTGCCTCATGTGTTCCAACATTTCTGCAGAATCCAAACTGATCTTCAGCAAAGTCGGCTTCTACCAGTTTTTCCATTTGTCTGTAAAGAATTCGTGTTAGTATTTTGCAGCTGTGACTTATTAAACTGATAGTTCGGTAATTTTCACAGCTGTCAACACCTGCTTTCTTTGGGATTGGAATTATTATATTCTTCTTGACGTCTGGGGGTATTTCACCTGTCTCATACATCTTGCTCACCAGATGGTAGAGTTTTGTCATGACTGGCTCTCCCAAGGCCATCAGTAGTTCCAATGGAATGTTGTCTACTTCTGGGGCCTTGTTTCAACTTAGGTCTTTCAGTGCTCTGTCAAACTCTTCACGCAGTATCTTATCTCCCATTTCATCTTCATCTACATCCTCTTCCATTTCCATAATATTGTCCTCAAGTACATCGCCCTTGTATAAACCCTCTATACACTTCTTCCACATTTCTGCCTTCCCTTCTTTGCTTAGAACTGGGTTGCCATCTGAGCTCTTGATATTCATACAAGTGGTTCTCTTCTCTCCAAAGGTCTCTCTAATTTTCCTGTAGGCAGTATCTATCTTACCCCTAGTGAGACAAGCCTCTACATCCTTACATTTGTCCTCTAGCCATCCCTGCTTAGCCATTTTGCACTTCCTGTCAATCTCATTTTTGAGACGTTTGTATTCCATTTTGCCTGCTTCATTTACTGCATTTTTATATTTTCTCCTTTCATCAATTAAATTCAATATTTCTTCTGTTACCCAAGGATTTCTACTAGTCCTTGTCTTTTTACCTACTTCATCCTCTGCCGCCTTCACTACTTCATCCCTCAGAGCTACTCATTCTTCTTCTACTGTATTTCTTTCCCCCATTCCTGTCAATTGTTCCCTTATGTTCTCCCTGAAACTCTGTACAACCTCTGGTTCTTTCAGTTTATCCAGGTCCCATCTCCTTAAATTCCCACCTTTTTGCAGTTTCTTCAGTTTTAATCTACAGTTCATAACCAATAGATTGTGGTCAGAGTCCACATCTGCCCCTGGAAATGTCTTACAATTTAAAACCTGGTTCCTAAATCTCTGTCTTACCATTATATAATCTATCTGATACCTTTTAGTATCTCCAGGATTCTTCCATGTATAAAACCTTCTTTCATGATTCTTAAACCAAGTGTAGTGTTCTATTTATATGGGACTCAACAATGCACAAGTGGTCATTTTGTAGAATCGGGTATACTGCCTATTGTTCGCATCTTCCCAACGCAATATTTCGACACTGTAACTCAGCATCTTCATCAGGTATTTCCTGGGACTGGTCGCTTTGCTGACCAGGTCCCATACTAATGCTTGGGCAGTGCCTAGTGTTCAATCTGCTGTCTGCATCCACTGTGGCTGTTTCTTGTGGTGGTATCTGTCTCCAACCTTCCCCTCTTTCATCTGCACCAGTTGCAGCTGTCTTCCACAGTGGCAGCCATTCCACGGCATTTCATATTACTTCTGCAACTGCGAAGCACATTTCTAGCAGTATTGTGAGGCAGAAGACGTCCCTTGTGCTGTTCATGAGCACTGTGTCTCTCTCTCTCATGGGCATGTCATCCTCCTGGCATTCTGAAATTGGTATGCACCTGTGAGATGCGTTTACTGTATCATCACGGTGCTGTTGGAGTTGTGTATCATATCTGGGCATACTGCAGCAATCTCTTGTAGCAGTAGCTGCTGTCTGGTGTTCTCCTTTAAGTTTGTCCCTAGGTTGTGAGCTGCTGGAAGTTTCAGCAAGTTTCACCCAAGGAGGTAGTTGCCACCTTGTGCTCTGTATGGGGGTCTGGTTCTGGTTGTCTAAGATTCATTACCAGAGAAGTGAACTTCCTTCTGGTGTCTGTGTAACAGAAGCAAAGCCGGATTCCACACTGAACTGAGCTGGTACTCCACTATTCGGTTGATCGTGTTCTCTGCCAACTTGACTTCAACAGATTCACTGATGACACTATCCCAGAATCTGGGGGTTCAAGCCAGGATCCTGGCTTTGTCATAATTCATGGTGTGTTCAAGTTCCAGGCAATGTTCTGTTATTGCTGATTTAGTGGCCTGCCATAGCCTGGTAAGTATTTGGTGTTCTTTACACCTTACATCAACTGTTCTGGTAGTCTGACCAATGTAAGACATTCCGCATTCACAAGGTGTATAGTAAATGCAGGTTTCCTTAAACCCCAGATCACCCTTGACCATTCTAAGAAGCACCCAGATCTTGCTGGGCACTTAGAACACACCTTTGATTTTGTGTTTCTTCAGGATTCTGCTGACCTTAGCAGAGACAGGCCCTACATATGACAGATAGGCTACCTTCCTGGTCTCTTCTTCTTGTCCCTCTTCAGTGGTATCAGGTCGTCTGGTGGTATGTGACACTTTGCAAATGTCCCTAGTTGAATATCCACTGTGCCTGAACACTTGTAACTCTGTTATCAAGCTGTCTTGGTTGGAGTTTGTCTTGGCTCTGTGTGCAAGTGTTCTGAGCATCCCATTCTTCTGTGTTGGGTGTTGGCAACTGTCAGCCTGTAGATTCAAGTCAGTATGTGTCAATTTCCTATACACACTGTAGCCGAATGTGCCACCTGCTTTCCTCTCCACCAGAAAATGTAGGAATGGGAGTTCACCACCATTCTCTAGTTCCATAGCAAACTTAATGTTCGGATGTCTTTAGTTCACATGGTTTAGGAATTCATCCAATCTTTTGCAGCCATGTGGCTACATGATGAACGTGTCATCAACATAGCTGAAGAAAAATGTAGGCTGGTGGGCAGCAGTTGTAAGGGCCTCATCTTTGAAAAAACAAAATCAGCAATAGCAGAACATTGCCTGGGACTTGAACACACCAAGAATTATGACAAAACCGGGATCCTGGCTCAAATTCCAGATTCTAGGGTAGTGTCATCAATGAATCTATTAAAATCATGTTGACAGAGAATGTGATGAAATAAGAAGCAGGATACCAGCTCAGTACAGCATGGAACTAGCTTTGGAACTACAGAGCAACACCAGAAAAAAGTTCCCTTCTCTGGTAATGAATCTCGGATGACTGGGGGCATAATTAACAGGATATGGCCTCATATGGAGCACCAGGCAGCAACTAGCTCCTCAGGAGACAGCCACAGTGGTCACAGACAAGATAGGGAACAACATCAACCACTTGAAACCTCAAGCACTGCACAACCTGACAGCAAGCATAATACGGAACACCAGATGGCGGCTACCACCACAAGAGATTGCTGCAGCATGTGCATACATAATACACAACTCCAACAGCATAAGGCTGCAGACAGCTGGAATGAATGTGAATGGAAGAGGGTATATGCCTGGACATCTGGACATGGATACCTCTGCAAGAAACAGTCACAGTATACGTGGACAGCATTGTGAACACCAGGCACTACCCAGGTATAAATATGACACTCGGTCAGCAAAGTGATCAGTCTCAAGAAACACCTGATGAAGACACTGAGTTACGATGTTGAAATATCATGTTGGGAGGATGCAGGCCACTGGTGGTGCACCCGATTCTATAAGACTATACCAAATTGCAAGGCATGTCTAAGAAACTCCTTGTTGTGCATAACTTGTAATCACAGTTCCCTTTCATTTTATAAAGAAATAGAAATATTTATCATCAACATTAAATTTCTAATTATCAATATTTCTGTTTTTTGTTTTTGCTTGTTTCCATTCTTCTAAGTTTTGTACCTTTAAATTTTCTGTCTATTAATATTAATTCACTTGTTACTTTGGACTTTGGGTCATTCAAAATCAAATAACACAGGTCATGTCACCCATCGTATCAGATTTTCACTTTGCACAGTTGCTTATACTTAAAACATACAAATTTGTGCAAAATCTTTTTGCTCTCAAGGCTACAACTTTTTTTTATATTGAATTTTAAATGTAGTGATTTTCTGATGACTGGGCTCTGCAAGAATGTCAATGCAAAATGGTACTTATCGACATAAATGCCCATAACTCAGGTGTTTATGAAGCTTTTCATTTGGAATTTTTTTTCATAGATTAAGAGAAGTACATACTTAATAGACACGTAATTATGTAAGAAGTAAAGTTACAAAGAAAATACAAAAAATTTTATGTGTGTCACTTTCCAATTTATGGAAAAGTACAGACACATTGAAAAATGCTTACATCACATTACTCCAACCTGGTGGGAACTCACAATTAGTCTTAAATAATTCCCAGGACACTACACATTGTAATAAAATAAAATTATTAATGGGTTTCCACAAATGAACACACAAATAAATCTGATATTACAATACATTGTGTTGTGAGGAAGGAAACAAAAAATTCTAAGTAAGATCATTCATACCTGACATCCACTGCTTCAGATTTTCATGAGTCTTTTTCTGCTTGTTATTTTTTGCATTGCAATAGTCAATGCAGAATTTCTCCATGTACTTCATGTATTATTCTTTGAGGGGAAAATGGAAATTTTTAACTAACATAAATGTTGCAACTGAAGTTTGTTGTTCGGAAGGGATGTATCTTTTGGAAAAAAAAAAAAAATAATTACTATTCTTGGCTTACAGGAATATAGAAAATCAACTTAAGCTGTTGTGGTGCAAATAACGATTTTTTAAAATGTAAAACACTTTCTGACAGGTGATACAGATGTACGAGGGTGAGTCAAATGAAAACCTTAAATATTTTTTTAAATATTGTGCAGAAGTGGTACAGAGCTTTATCACTTTTCAAAATAATCTCCCTCACACTCAATGCAAGTCCTCCAGCACTTACTAAGTGCATAAATTCCTTATGAAAAAAATTCTTTTGGTAGTCCGTGCAACCACTCATGCATGGTGTGGCGTTCCTCTTCATCAGAACAGAACTTCTTTTCTCCCATTGCGTCTTTGAGTGGTCCCAACATATGGAAATCACTTGGGGCAAGGTCTGGTGAGTATGGTGGATAAGGAAGACACTCAAAATGCAGGTCTGTGATTGTTGCAACTGTTGTACAGGCAGTGTGGGGCCTTGCATTATCATGTTGCAAAAGGACACCTGCTGACAGCAATCCACATCACTTTGATTTGATTGCAGGCCGCAGATGATTTTTTAGGGGATCTGTGTATGATGCACTGGTGACAGTGGTCCCTCTAGGCATGTAATGCTCCAAAATGATGCCTTTTTCGTCCCAAAAGAGAGTCAGCATAACCTTTCCGGCAGATGGTTCAGTTCGAAACTTCTTTGGTTTTGGTGATGAGGAATGGCACCATTCCTTGCTCGCTCTCTTCGTTTCCAGTTGGTGGAAGTGAATCCAGGTTTCGTCCCTAGTAACGATTGTTGGAAGGAAGCCATCACCTTCTCATTAAAAGTGCCGAAGAATTTCTTCACAAGCATCAACACGTCGTTCTCTTATTTCAGGAGTCAGCTGCTGTGGCATCCATCATGCAGACACTTTGTGAAACTGGAGCACATAATGCACAATGTGGTGTGCTGACCTAATCTGTAAACATGCTGCAATGTCATTCAGTGTCACTCAGTGGTTTTCCTTCACTATGGCTTCAACTGCTGCAATGTTCTGTGGAGTCACAACTCGTTATGCCTGACCTGGTTGAGGAGCATCTTCCACTGAAGTCACACCACTTGCGAACTTCCTACTCCAATCGTAGATTTGCTGCTGTGACAAACACGCATCACTGTACTGAACCTTCATTCATCAATGAATTTCAATAGGTTTCACACCTTCACTATGCAAAAACCAAATAACAGAACACTGTACTTCCCTGGTGCAAGTCACAAGTGCGGTGGCCATTTTTACACAGATACTGCGATGGTATGTGTGCATCTGCACTATGCTGCCACCTACAGGCCACTCTGCATGCTGTTTGTAGCACGCTTACCAACTTACACAATAATGACATGAAATTTCAATTTGTTATTACAAATATAAGGTTTTCATTTGACTCACCCTTGTATTTTTATTGAAACTCTGATAATATTTTAAAAAAGACAAAAGAAGAAGCACCCTGAGTTTTGATAGATATTGGATGTACTCTTTATATATATCACATCATCGTTCAGGTCATTCAAATAAGGTTATGTGAACTGACAACCTATAGTAAGGCTGCCCCATTAAAGTACAGAGCCAAAAGTTATAAATTTAACTGAAACATTTTCATTACATGGGTTAACTTTATTTAGGGTGTCAAACTAGCATCTTTAAACAACAATTATTCTAGCCACATTAATGTTAATTTAAAATGTACATGTTCAGTAGTGAAGAGCCCTGAAACTACCAATGAAAATTCTTAAGAGCATCTCTGTTTTTAATCCACTGTGATAAATTATATTCTGTTAACTTCATATCTTTTTCATTAAAGTAATACATTCTGTTTAATGATGCTGATTTATGTACACCAAGAGCACACAAATTTTTTTCTGAAGGTGCAAAACAAGAGTCTTCCTTCTCAGGCCAAATGAATGACACTACTGGTCCAGGTGGGTCCAGAAATAGTAGTTCAACATCTCCATCTTCATCACAGACATTTCTGCTGAAGCCAAAGCACCACCTGTCATCATGTACAGCTGCTACATAAGAATTTTGTTGAGGAAGAGTGAATGTCCACTGTGGGGTATTTTCAATGAATGAAAAAAATCAAGGAAGGCTTTTCAGAAAAAGTTACTCTTCTAATCTCTAAAGAATCGTAAGAAAGTGGTTTGCAATGGTGAAATTTCCTGGTACCAGGTATTGTGTGGGTTGTCGAAAACCTCTTCTCAAGATTGTTGTATAGCAAATCTACATCGACTTTTGTCTAAGAAGACGAAGAAGAAGAAGAAGAAGGAGAAGAAGGAGAAAAATTACCAATATTAACTTTGCAGAAATCATAAACACCAGATGCAGATCCTCTAGTTGAAGACTAGCTCTTCTCAATACACGTTTTATAGTTCCTCACAAACCATCGCAAACAGATTTACCGTGACTAGTAGCAAACAAAGTATGCTCTGCATTAATAGATTTTTTTTTTTTTTTTTTTTTTTGCTCACACAAATTTTTAAAGCTTTTTCTATTCTTGTACTGAGCAGTACATCCATCAGTGAAATAATGCACTTTCTTCACTTGTGGGTAATGCTCTGCCAGCCACTTCACCATTTCTTTCCAGACATCATTTACAAATCCTTCATCATGTTCCATATCATCACTTATAAAGCAGTGGTTCACTATTACCAATTTACTTTCTTCATTTGCCACATAAATACACATGGAATGGATTGTAGAGTTGCTTCTTGTCCAGTGGTAACTCTGAATTACAAAACTGTAGTTTTCAGCAAAGTCCATTAACGGAATTGCTCTTTCCAGGGTTACATTTTCTTTCAATTTTTTCAAGGATTTTGACTGACACTTGCATATAAATGAGTTTGGTTTAAGTGCCTGTAATTTTGTTACTAACCAGTCTATGTATTCACCAGCAGTTGCAGACCGCTTTATCAATTCTGCCTGATGATCTGTGTTTATCCACTGGCTGAACTCAATTTGATCATCAGCATCTATGTAAGCTAATTTCTGGTTTAATAATTTGGACAGTTTGTCATCACTGGAACAATTATCACAGTGATTAAGCACGCAATCGTAGTTTTCAGAATCACATACAAGAAATTTTATTAGTTCTTTGTGTGTTTCTTCAATGTGTTTCAGGTCCAAAAGAAGTTTTACATTGTGGTGGATAAAACACACACACACACACACACACACACACACACACACACGCACACACACACACTGAATGAGCACTGGCAGCATCAGCTAAAATACACCACTTCAGTCTTAGTGAAAAAAAGAAGAGTACAGTTCTCTTAAACTGCAAAGGATGAGTCTTTTTTGCATATACACAGTCTTCTGAATGCTATCTTTGTCCTTTGCTCCTGGTAACATTGAGTATATTCATCATTTTGGTAAAAATCAGTGACAATATTTACCCCTTCATCAGCAATAACTTTCCCCGTTTTTGGTTTAGGAATTGATAAAATAGCCACTTGCTTCTCGAACCAGGTACTCACTAACATTGAATTCTGACATTATACTTCTTTTGACCAAGGCAGTGGAGCTAAAGTTAAAATACAAATTTTTTTAGGTACTCTTACACTAACCAATTTTTCTTTCATTAACAATATCATGGCATCAAAACCTTTGGCTTTCTTAACAATTTCATCGTCAAATTTTTCTTCTCTATTGTCAGAATCTAATGCTCGGCACACTTTTCTTTCCAAAAAATGCTTTGCTTTTTCTAGCTTCTTTTTGCCATATGAAGCCTTGCTGTAATTTGGAATGGAGTAAAGTTTTGAGGGAGAGCACTCCAAATCATGTAAAGTTTTGTTTGCATCCTCAATACTTCGACTTTTTAGTACTGATTTGTGAAATGTCACCTCTGGGTCATCTACATCACTTTCGTTTTTATCACTGATTTCAGTTTTCTGTTAACTAATCTTACATGTTGTGCACAGTTTTTGGTCTGGTTTTACATAGATCCTTTTAGCACTTAATGTTTTCGACAAAGACAAGCAAACTGACTCAAAGATTTTTTAACTGTTTTTCTGTGTTTTTTGGAAGGATCACAAGTTCTTTGATGATGTCCACATATGGTAGCACTTTCTTGATCTTGTGGAAAGCTTACATGGGATCGCGGCAATATCAAATCTCATTGGTCTTCACTCAGCTCTTCTGTTTTTTGTTAACTTTTTACTAAGGTACAGGTAGTCAAATGACATGGTGTTTTTAGTGCATAAATTCACATTTTCCATTGTAATTAACTGAGCACTAATTCACTTAAAACATACGTTATACAATTGGAATGATGGGGCCACACCAGAAACACATATGACCTGTCTCATAGAAAGACAAAGAGCAACTGAGGCCAAATAGACTAATTGTTGCATACTAGTTATTCTCAACCATGAATATCAGCAATTGTTGCATTGTTTTCATGCATACAAGGTTTCAAACAAGCTACTGCTGTCTAAGAACACTTTTTTATCACTGTGAGCAGGTGACTGGCTGAACACATAAAACATATATATTACAGTCTTTCAAAATTACTGAATTAGTCAAATGAAAGGAAATAAATTTTCACACTTAAAGTTAACTTGCCTGCCAAGAATGAGTTATACTTCAATATGCTAATTTGGTACCAATGCATCAGAGGCAGTGAGACAATGAGTGGATGAACTTACTTAAAATGACCCTTTTCCATCACAGCAAAAAGTAGTTTGATTTCAGATGTGTCTGTCAATTAGCAGAAGACCCATTCAAATTTTTATTTTATTAAAAAGCTTACAATCTAGGGGATTATTTAAGACCAAAATCAGGTTCCAAGCAGATTGGAGAAATGTGATATAAGCATTTTTCCATGTCCTCGCAATTTTTCTGAAATCGAAAATTGACATACATTAATATTTTTTTAAAAAATTTTGTAACTTTATTGCTTCAAAACTTGATATCTGTTAACTATATGCTTTACTTAACTTCTGAAAAAAAATTCCAAGTCAAAAGCTTCATAAACACCTGAGTTGTGGGCATTTATATAGATAAGTACCATTTTGCATTGACATTCTTGCAGAGCCCAGTTGTCAGAATACAACTACATTTAAAATTTGATATAAAATAAAGTTGTAGTCTGAGACCAAAAAGATTTTGCACTAGTTCCTATGATACAAGCAAATGTGCAAAGTTTTGTGAAAATCTCAGAAACGGGGTTACAAATCCTTGAATTATTGCATGTTTTGACATGGAATGACCTCTTCTTCCTTGTTTAGCTTATTAATTTTCAGTTTCATTGCTGAACACTTAAACAGATACAGGAAGGCAAGTGTTATAAAATTCACACAAGAAATTATTTCTCCTCTTCCTAACTTCTCACTGTTG
Organism: Schistocerca americana; assembly: GCF_021461395.2. Taxonomy (NCBI): domain Eukaryota; kingdom Metazoa; phylum Arthropoda; class Insecta; order Orthoptera; family Acrididae; genus Schistocerca; species Schistocerca americana. Next base: position 705,219,457 of record NC_060119.1, on the reverse strand, counting down.
CAACATCTTACATACATATATCTCAACAACCACTTTTGCATATATTGCTAACCTCTGTCTCTGTGTGAATTGCTGCCCTTGAAGAAAAAAAAAATCCTTGTCTGACTTTTCACCAGATCACTTACTATGATTAACATCCCCTCCCCTCCCCTCACCCTTTAATTTTCTTTAGCAGATAATTAATTGAACTCAGTTACTCATACCTCTGCTTAGTAACAGTGTAACAAAATATTGCAAACTAATTAAAAACAAGATACAGAGGTCAAGAAGATTTTCAAGGGTGATTTGAAAAGTTTTCACACCATATTTCAATCCAGAATATTAGTGTTACAGAGTAACCGGACAATGCATTCAATATAAAAGTATTACGCTTCGGCATTCCATGAGGACAATATTGTGCTCAGCAGTATTCAACATATTTCCTTTTATGTTTCTTACTTTGAAAGAAATAGGTGGTCACCACTTTTCAATTCAACCTTGTATAACCAAAACATGTAATTTTTGCAGAGTAATTTAATATTCTGTATTAATGTACATTACTGTGAGAACAACTTTCTTGAAATGTAGAAAAGCTGTTATTTATTGGAATGATTTTTGTGTAAGTGAAAGCAGGAAGAATTGTGCACACAACATAAGATAAAAAGAAACTTACCTTTAAAGCGGACAGGTATTGTTCCACTTAGATGCACTAGATTCTTCGTAAGACCATTGGAGAAAACTTTTATGAAAATGACAAAGGAAAATCACTATGAGAAAATTATCAGTAAAAGCTACACAAGAAAAGCTTAAGTGCATGTGAACAGTATGTGTCATACAGAAAACACACATATTCACAAGTTATCCACTAACATTTACACAGCAAGAATGAATTTGAGAAAACTGAAATTAATCCACAGAATGAATCCCAAATATAACACAGATTCTGTTACAATGTCTGCCATGGGCACACCACACACACATAAAAGCAACTTTTACATTAAGTTACTAATCAGCCATCAACAAAGACAGTGATTATCAACACCTTAATAATGACTGTTCTAATAATTCCCTATCTATAATGTAATAGTCTGCTTTCTTGACATATGCCTACTGCATGAGGTATCACAATAGTAAGAAATATATACATATTGCTTACTATTCATTTCTCTCCTTTTTCTTATTAACTTGTACCAGTTGTTTCTGTAACACTTTTGTTCTCAAAGAATGTACATTGCACTTTACATAATAACGCAAATGAAGACTACTGACATAAAGTAACAAGGCATCACAAGTCCCTCAGGGATGCGAGATTCACTATATTCTAATCCGAATTACAAAGTCCTAATTTATTATCAGTGAAGCAATAAGAATGAAACAAGCACAGGAGCTCATATTCTTGCTCCGAGTTGATTCACTCCACATTAAATCATATACAGCATTTACACACAAACATAAATTTAAGTTCTTGTGGATCATCTGGAATGTTCTAGAACAAACAAGGAATTTAAATAACAAAGTAAAGATGGATCTCAATCCACAGATTCTTAAGTCTGTACGTTGACCTTCTGCCAGTGTGTTCTGGAATTGAGTGTTCACCTATTCCTCCCAGCCACACCAATTCACCTGCGAACAAGTCGTACGATCTATCCATATTTAGTTTTCAGTCATTATCTATAGTCATTCTCATTTCATACAATCCTTGGTGTTTGCAGGATCCTGGAACCTGTGGTTATATTGAGCCCCACATTGAGCCCCACAATCATTCTCTCTTTTCACACAAAGAACAAACCTGATGTCCCTGCCACTTTCAGATGAAATAAAATTTATTGACTTTGCAAGTAAAGTATTATCTTAGGAAGTTAAATACGCCCCTTGCAGCATAGCTTCATTAGTCTTAACATAAAATCAGGTGTTTCTCTGACTTTGAAAAATAGAACGCTGTTCAAATGAGATTATCCGACTGAGATGCAATACCTCATAGCCCTTTAAAATAATATATGATGCATGTATGAAAGCTCACAAATAATGCAAGGTTCACAGATCTAGAGTATCCAAACTGGTATGCAGTTACGTAATCAGTGCACCAAAATTGCCTTTTCTCTGATCCACTCAGCAGGATGTGAAATAATGTTCAAAAGCCTAGTTCTTCCCTAATGCAAATCCAGTGTTTAAGCACTTTATCACCTTCCTCTCTTTTCTAAATTACACTTCAAATACCTAATATATTTGTAAGTATGAGGTAGAAGATGAAACTGGTGACAGGAACGGAAGGTGAACACTGTGAAAGAGAGGAAGAAGATAACTACATTCTCTCTCTCTCTCTCTCTCTCTCTCTCTCTCTCTCTCTCTCACACACACACACACACAAACACAGAGAGAGAGAAACATAGAAACATCTAGCTCTAGTGAAACATAACAGGGAAAGAAGAATAAGGTGAATATGAACACACTACTTTACTAGCAGAGCAAACATGCAAACAAATTTCACCAAAACAATCTATGACTGCAGCAAGCATACAGAGAAACTGCTGTGTAATACTAACCCTCATAATGGGTGCCAAGGTGTATATTTTACTCACTCACAATGCATCAAACTACAGTCAAGTAGACAAGTTATAATATCTTCAAGTAACTGCTCCATGGTGACACTGTGCAGATTAAACTGTGGCAGGATGACATGGAAACAGGCGATAAATATGCCATTATGATATTACTTAGTACGCCCGCAATAGCATATTTGGGCAAAAATCTTTGATATAGTAGTTCTAAGGTGTGTTGTGCACATTTGGCACACAGTATTGAGTCAGAGGGAAGTAGGGTGGTTAGTGAACTACCTGGATGAACTACGTGTGGCTGGATCACAGCCAGATAAAAAAACAGCCACAATCAGCATATGGTGTACTGGACATTCAATTTTACAGGCAGCATCAGTTTATGCCTGTGGAAAAGAAGCCAGAGGAAGAAAATAATCAACAATGATACATGGCTCATTAAGCCTTGCTACAACCCAGTGCCAGAATGTATAGCTTGCCCTAAGAGCCCAAGAAAGCCGACCAATAGAGCACCTACACTGAGAAGTGACCTCACAGCAGCTTCCAAGCTACACATCACATGTATTATTGATTTCAAAAAGTCATCTGTGTGCACTGCAGCCTACCAACTGCATTCTTCTAATAGGAATGCTGTACATGGTTCAGATAATCTGATTTCTTGCCCACTGTGGGGAGAGACAAAAACAGTGTGTCAGTGTTGTGTTTATGGATAAGTAGTTGTCCAGCATCACGACTGAGTCTCGACTGCTGTTCTGGCATACTAATTAAAAAGGTTCAACACCTTCAATATTGTGGAAAAAGATCAATATGGCAACACCGGTGTTCAAGTCTGGGGATGCTGCATGTTAAGATCATATATATGTTTCATAGGGGTTACGTGACAGTTGTGGTCTATAGGGAAAACTTTCCACAATGGTGTGTGTGTGTGTGTGTGTGTGTGTGTGTGTGTGTGTGTGTGTGTGTGTGTGTGTGTTTTTGGAGTGGACATAGACCTGGGGTCCATCAGATGAAACATAATACACAATCACACATGCCTCACCTGATGGGACTAATACATGGAAAATGACATCAAATGTCTAGAATGGCCAAAAAACTTCTTGACCTTAAATTCAATTAACATGCAAAGTAGAGATTAGATTGAAAAAGAGACTAGATTGAAAAATGTGACTCTTTAAACACCCTACAGCAGACTGCTGCTGATTAGTTGTTTGTTGCCCAGAAGTGAGAGGAATTACTATAAGCCAAGCTGGAAAACCTAATCTGCAGCACGTGGAGCCACTAGGTGTCCTATACTGCTATGTAAGGGTGTTATACCCCATTACAGCCTTGGCCTTGTGGCTAAGTGTAACCCACAGCCCATAAACATTTTTCTGCGTACTGTGTAGCCATATCGCTGTGCTACATGTCACAATGTTCCCAAGGTATATTTTAGTTGATACATTACTGATATGCATTATGTTCTTTCACGAATCCGTAAGACAGAACAGAAACTGAATGCAAAATGAATTCTTAAGCTAGAACATAAGTCGAATGCAGAGTGAATAAGGTTCCACACGTCAGCTTTAACCTTTGAAGATAAACACCAGTAGATTTTGCTTCCACTTGTCAGTCATTTAAAGCTCACTTTAAATAATATAATGACAATATTATAGAGTAATGGATTGAAAGTTTACTAGCATGGAATGAGATGATCTTGGGACATTTTATTTTCTGTGGATTTTTTAATGGAATGTTGTACAGTAGTGCCTGACTTTTGCAGTCATGAACAGGTACTTCTACCTTTACAGATTCCAAGCCAGCTGGTACAACATCTGTAGCTGCTGATTTCTGTTGTTATTGTATATTAATGGAATGATTGTAATAAAACACTGGATTTTAACTATTTTCCGTACAGCTATAGAGAACTATCCTTAGTCATTTTCTGATGAAGGTTCATACTAATATGAATACTATTCATCATCCGCTACAGTTGGTGTTGAGATTCATTATTTTTCACATTTCTTCCACATTGTACACAAACTTTGAAACAATTTTTATGAAACTTCTATTTTAGGTACAAAAGAAAACAAATTTTTCAAAGTGTTAATAGTAAAATATTACAATACATCACAGTTCATGCCCCAGTAAACGTAACTCATAATACAGGGAAAAACCCTAACATGGCATGACAAAACCAGACAAATAAAAACACTCTACCTGCTTTTAGCAATTACACAGTATTTACTGTGTTCCAGTTCAACATAACCACCAACAGTTTTAATTTATAGGCAGTACAGCAACCTTTATGGATAAATAAATCTAACTGGGCAGAACAAGTTAATTTACAAGTAATATCAGTGTTGCACTCTTTTGAATATCACCACCACACACCACATTAGCTTTTCAATACATATTATGGCTCTTTCCTTTTTGCCTGCTGCTTGCTTGTGTTTACCACATCATTACAGAGAAACTGTAACTTTGGGAAATTCATTCACAACCAACATTACTCGAGACATTGAAATAGCCTCTACAAGAAAGATTTCATTTCACAGCTTTTCTCCACAGTTTTCAGTGTGGCTAAATTATTATTACGCAATGGAAACTCCGGTCAGAGCAGCCAGTCCTAGTAGTTATGTGTGAGTGAGGTGGGCTTGTTTGTGTGAATATGTGTGTGTATTCTTTGCTGAAGAAGGCTTTGGCCAAAAGCTATAATGTGTAACAGTCTTTTCGTTGTGCCTGTCGCCAATTCAACGAGTCACCTTTATGGTGAGTAGCAAATTGTAAATTATTATTATTGTATTTTCAAAAACATTACTAGTGCTGCTACCAACTTTAACTGGAGGCCGTCTTAATAGTATTATGTTACTCTCAATTGAATAAATGCAGAAAAGAACAATACAAAGCTGTTTTAAATGCAAACAGTGCATAAAGGCAGAACTCGACATGGAAGAGCAACCCTAGATACTTTGGCAACTGGCACACTACAAACCATGAGTGCAATACACACCCATCATGCAAAATGCCATATATCCTTGAAGACCAAACAGAATACACACTGGGGTCCTGAATAATATTACTCTCAACAATGACACTGTTCTACACACAACACGTTATGGAAATGAAATGAGCTAAACTTTGTTAATTCGGTGTCCCTGAATTTAAAACAGACATTCCAATTTGCATGTTAGCTCTAGTTTTTGAATAACAGCCATTGCCTGTAATTATGCTCTTTCATCACAAAACACTGAATCCCATATATAATCAATCTGCTTCACTACCTAAGCATATTATCATTCTCATAGGAAAGGTATCACCATGTAACTGGTTACATCTGTGCACTTGGCCATCACATGTTCAGCAGTCTGTGGCCGGACAAGAGCATTGTGGCAAGTATTATTTAAGGTAGTCTTGTTTTGTCGTGTCTCTAATTGCTTCCAAGATAATTGTATTGCGGTATACTTCTAGCTGACAATCTACTGCACACAGGAAAGTAAAAGAAGTCTCATAAATAATATAGATAACTTCTGATACATTTGGCCTAAAGTAACATTTGCTTGTAGAAAGCGTTCAGTTATGTTTTATATAAAAATGGCTTTGTTCTTGTATTTTGGCTGTAAGATAGCGAACCAGGATTAAAAATGGGCACCACATGTATGTTACATTACATGTTTGTCCAATATGGGCATGGATGAGTAGTAAAGGGCATCATATGGCATTTGGAGTCCCAATGATTTGGAGGGAGCCCAACAAGCATACTACTGACTTATTTCTGTATGGTTCACCTTATAAACAAATAAAATCGATGATTGTGTACCCTAATATATCCTCTGTAATTCACCTTAGTACCTCATGACAAAGAGCTTCCTGTTCTGAACCCGCAGAAAATGCTTCTGTGAACCACGCTTTCATAACTGAATATGAAGATGAACTGCCATCATCTTCAAGACGTGTGAACTTCTTTGCAAGCAAACCATCCTCGGATCACAAGACTTTAGGGGAGCTCAACGACCTCATCAGTGATTAGAACTTCCTAAAAATAAGGCAGAACTGTTGGCATCACACTTACAACAGTGGAAGTACCTGCACAACTCTGTGAAAGCGGCATTTTGCACTAGAAATAAAGAATTTGAGCAATTTTTTAAAACTTGAGGTGCTTAACATTCTGTAAGACCTAATTGGTCTGATGAGGCAACGAATATAAAGCATAGTCCTGATCAACAGTGACTGTTCATCGATGATTTGAAGACAGGTCTTAACCCTTTCCACGCCAATGGCAAGTGGCACTCAAGATTATGAATTTTGTTTTCCACGCCAATGCCAAGCCTCCTTCGGCACAATTTTTCATTGCTTACATATGCTCCATTCTTGAATCTGACTGTACTAGGCATCAATGCTGCATAGTACTGCCATATTGGGATACCTCTGCTAACTCAGTGTCTAACTGTAGCAGTTGTGTTGAGAGAAAGGTTGTAACTGTTACATTCAAGGGTAGCCAGTACAAAGTAGCTAGCCCTTTACATACATAACTTTCTGAGGGGGAGACTGTAGCACTTATAGAAGAATCTCTATGTGAAAATAAGAATGACATTGATTTTGATGATGGCAGTGATTCATTTTTAAACAATTCAAATGAAATGACGAAAAAAGCAGAGCACCCCAAAGAATGTTTAAAAAAATAAGACACAATGAAAAGTTTTGTACTTTAATGCTTATGAATAAATAAATTTGAATGAAAGTGCTCTTTCTATTTTAAAGCATACTCCAATCATTTATCAGTTGCCTCACTCGTTCCACTAGGAGATGCGTACAATTTTCTGTGGTACATTCCCCGCCCAAGCAGTGGTTATTTAAATAAGGGCACACTGTGATGTCCTATGTCTGCATTACAGAGAGCAAAGTGATAAAGCAGTACTTTTACAAAATTGAAACGAATTTCTTTGCACTCCTCTGCTATATGCCACTAATGCAAAAAGAACATATACAAAAATGAGGACAGGGTGGCTACCCAAACTTGAAAAACAAATTTCCCTGAGAATTCCAGGTATTGGGTGCAAGACGGCGTTGTAAAGAAGTTCCTGATAATTTTCTTCACCATAACATTCAACTTTTGAAAATTTGTAGAACAGTGTGATTCACAACTCTCCATTTCGAAAAATGGGCGGTGTGAACAGAATGGGTAGGTTTATGTGTTAAATGTGCTAGCTCATGCCCAAATCCCTAATAAATATGCAAGTATTTGAAAAAGTTAGACAGTTGCATTTTAGTCACTATGAACCACTTAATTTGCCCACCTCCCTCCTCCAATTTTCTTTTGTTACATTTGGGATGATTTTCTGTTTTATATAATGAACATGAAGACTCAGAGAAAAACAGAAACTATGTTAGGGAAATACTAAAAATGTTTTTTGGGATAATAGGCAGGAACTAATTATCATGCTACTGAGAAGCTTTAGAGTCTCCAGCCAGGCAGCAGTGTTGAGAAGATACTGTGTACACTTCAATGAGTGTCATACTCTTCAACTTCTGGCAAAGATGATGAGTATGACAAGTATCAAAATGTCGCGGCATCTCAACACTACAATATGGCTGGAGATCCAAGAGCTTCTCAACAATAGTATATGCTGGGAAAGTCTATAATCCCACACACTGATTATCATGTTTCCTTGGAGGTGTAGATGCCACACAACAGACAGAAGAGCACATGGTTGAAATCCAAGCAATGCACATCACATACAATGGCTGGTTTCTGTCTAACAACAAAATCATATTTACTGGAAGTTTCTTTTGAAAGACACTCATTAAACTGAGGAAAAAATGCTGATATTTGGGTTAAAGAGACAGTCATCAGCTTTGTACAATAGTTGTCCCCCTACACACGCACTATAAGTCAGAAGGACAAAAGCTGCTCTGCACAGTAGACATTCTATGAGAAATGCGGTGTAAGCAATATTAAATATCTTATAATTAGACATACCTGCACAGATGAGTAAGTTTTCTCCTTCCCAAGAGAAGAGGACCTTTTCTTTTTTTCTATTAATTAGTAATGAAATGAAAAATGTTAAAATCACATTACAGAATGAAACAGGCAACAATTGTGTTCCATGCAACTTACTGTTGTTATAAACTCACCCTTGTAATTTACAGGGATTGTTCCTTGCAGGTTAAACAGCTCCATTTGTGATCCATCATTGAAGACTACAGAAAAATATATATTATGCACAGTACTGAAAAAGGTTATCAAAAAATTAAGCTAAAAATTCTACAGCCAAACCAGATCTCAGGGGAAAAATGGACATTCAGCAACTACAGATGAGTTAGTGCAAATCCCATCTAAGATACAGACTACAATCAAAATGCAGTCAAACATTCACAGCTCTTCCTTGACAAGCCAGACAACATTCACATGAAAACTATATAGAATGCTTACGAGACATGTAGTGCATACTAAAAAAAATTTAGTTGTATTTGAGAAAGTGTGGCCAGTCAACAGCTTGCTTCAACTAGGGTGTCACAATCTCTCTAGTTTGAAAGTGTCTTTCTATCTACATGCTTGGTTTAATGGACTGAAATTCAATGTCAGTAACACAATTATCAGAATACATTTACAGTTTTATGCAATTCAAAGGAAACGATTAATGTGGAAATATATTTTACAGCTAGGTCTTATCTCAATAAAAGCTAAAGCTCTTCAAATGCTGTAAACTTGTCAAATTGTTAAACCCAAGTTGTCGCTATTGACTGGGCACCCAGTAATGTTTACCCTGAACCAAAGGAACTGGTCATATCAAGCACACTTGAGAAATGAAATTATTTGAATATTGAGTCAGTAGTTGCTATTTTTCACTTACTACACCTGATGAAAACACACCTTTTCTACATGGTAAGCCTATCTGTAAGTGTCTTATGTTGGTATCAAGAATACAAAAAGCATGTCAATTACTTTCTAGTCAGTAATTCTTTAAAAGCTTTTGCACTAACCCCACTGCATTAGAAATCAAGGGCTTAGGAATATGGCATATTAATTTTTTTTTAATTTTGAAGAAAATGTCTGCACCAGTTGCATTTTTCTTTTTATTTATAACCACGACCGGTTTGGTCCCCGAAGTGATTTATCTAGTGGTATATCTCATCCTTGGTCTGCCTCAGTAGCTGAGTGGTCAGTATAGGAAGGATTTTTTCCTTGGTGGGAGGACTGGCACGGGGTGAATTCAGCCTTGTGATGCCAATTGAGGAACCGCTTGACAGAGCAGTTGGGGTTACATGATCTGGAAAGTCTACATAAAGGCTGGGTGTGCTGGCCACATGTCCCTCAATACCGCATCCGCATGACGCCACAAGGCAGAGGATGACTCGGCAGTCAGCAGACATCCCTCGTGCCTTCACAGCCAAGCAAAGAGCTCATTTTATATGTCAGACTTCGTGGGAGGACACAGGACACATGACAGATACTGTCATGGTTTTAAATAAAAAAAAGTGCAACTGATGCTGACATTTTCTTTAAAACCATTACAACAGCTGTGAAACTGTTGCTGAGATGTTCCTCCTCACACTGGACAAGAAATCAATTAATTTTATTTTCTTTCCTACCTCCAGTCTCCATTTATTCTGACTTCCTATCTCATTCTAGTGTGTTCTGTTCTCCATAATGTTCTCATTTTCCCCTACATCACTGCTGTCAGTTTATGCTATCACAAAATTCTAGGCAGAAGAGTTATGGGGAAGGAAACTGTATCAAATGTGGTTTAACACAACCATTTAGATAAAAGATATCTAATTTAAATGTGATAATGGATTTCAGATTCAATATACCCCATTTGATTGAGACGCAGATGTCCAGAACGATTTACAGACTGGCAATACAACAATGTCGGTGTCAATCATAACAGTAGTATGTGCCTGTTTTGTCTTTTTTAAGACATTTGTCTAATGTAACTGGGTGTAGGGTATATTAATTGTACAAAATTTTGGGCATACATTGAATGACACAGTTGTACAAGTGCTCTAGGAAATTGGTATGTCATATCAAACCAATGATGTCTCGGCATTATGCTTACTGTCAGGCAGTCTGTATAACAAATACAGGATAAAGAGGAATATTTGATGTAAGTTGCCGACTTTGGCCAGTGACAAAGGAAACACGCGACAAATGCTGTAAACAACACGGTGACTATAATATGATATCAATGGCGATTTTTTCAAACAATCTAATCGAAAGATCAGTCTGTCACCATAACCAGGTTCTTTTTTTTTTTTTTTTTTTTTTTTAATTCATTGGCTTTAGCAACTCACAACCAAATTGTCACTTTCCAAACTAACCTAGACCTCAGGCCAAACTACAGATTGGTCTATCAGCACAGCAACCATTATTTTGCTTTCACATTCTTTGGCTTTGCCACTTAACAACAAAACTGTTAATACATACACTAAAAGGTGATGTTAAAACAGCCTTTAACATTATGTTAGTGCTCAAAGCTGATGACTCAAATCAAATATTCCTCTTGATCCCAAATATGTTCACGTATGCATTTATGTAATTGTGTGTTCCTTACCCAGCACACAGAAGAGATTATTTACAATGTAACTGAGCATTTGTGTGTTGGACCCAAGAGCTTTGGCAGTCAATCTACCAGATGAGCCTTAATTTTCATGAGAGCAAGATTCTAGATTTAGGCATCTCAAATGAGAACCTGGGCAATCTTATCACCCACCTGGTATAATTAGAAGAAAAATATGACATGAATGCACTGCCATGTCATCAGTATCACCTAAGAATGAATAGCAAAAATAATACAACAAGATAGTAGCACAAAGAGCTCTTTCAATTAAACTATAGTTGAAGGAGCACATTATCATATTAACGGAGTGGCAAGCAGGGCCATCACTCCTAACCCTTCAATGAAAAGGTAATACGTTCTCTGTAAAGGCTCTTTCCCTTCTCTCCATAGTCATTAAATGAGCAACAAAGATCTTTCCACATGTAATGAACACACACAAGAAATGAACTGTTTAGCATTTGTAAACACCATATAATGAGGCAGTGATATCCATAAGGCTTTTTGAAATAATTGTCTGTCAGAGGTGAATGCAATTTGTGGTTATCTTTGCATCTGCCTTTTGAATATGTACTGTTTATACACACTAACTGAAATGTTTATTCGACCAGTTTTCTCTTACAGAAGCAATGATCATTCTGTTACAAATAAACCACTTGCCCAGGATTTCCTACCCTTTTTTACAATACATTTTATCACCTTTACCCTTAATTTATGTTTGGCAGTATAATAATTATTACTGTATTAGACTGTTGGAGCTACAGTGTGAAAGAGAAAAGGAAAGAAGAATGGGGCTCAACGTATCATGAGAGATGGTTGTTATCAGAACTGTGTGTTTTTCCTGAGAATCAGTAAAACTTTTCCTGGGATTAACAAAACATATCTCCTACGTGAGTCTCCTTAAGTTAAATTAAGAAACATTTTTCACATACATTAGAGAAAAAATATATACCGCTTGTTATCAACTGTCAAAACCATATCATGTATGTTATACGAATGGGTGGTGTCCGTTCTCTCAGACGTGTCCCAAAAAGACATCATGCAGAATCCGCAGCTATTAAACATTAAATGTAAATTGAAGGTAGAGAGGGGAAGAAAGGAAAGGAAAGGAAAGGAAAGGAAAGGAAGGTAATTACTGCTGTCAGCTGCATTGAGACATTACGCGGAATCAGCGGCGATGAGTGAAAATGTGTACCGGACTGGTATTTGATCCCAGGATCTTCTGCTTACCAAGTAGGTGCATTAACCACTACACAGATCCTGGGCTCAAATCCCAGTTTGGTACACATTTCCACTCGTCGCTGCTGATTCTGCATAATATCCCGATGCAGCTGAAAGTAGTGATCCCCTCCCTTTTCTTTCCTTTCCTTTCCTTTCATCACCTCTTCATCTTCAATTTACACACAAAATCACATCAGGAGCACTTTTTATGGGGAAAACTTAAATGATATTTTGCAATTTTTTGTTTAAGAGTCACATTTGAAACATGCACAACATCTGAGTAATGAGGGTACATTTAAAACACAGACAAATCAAATGCAGCCAACAGTGAAGGATGTATGGTTAGTAAGGTAAAACCAGAATGGAGCCTATGGTCGAGGCGGTGTAAGGAGATTAGGAGATCCCTAACAGCTTGCAGGGCTGTTGCCAACTTTGAACTGCGAAGTGGTAACGGCTGCAGGCAAAAACAGTAGCCATCTACAGCACCTTCACAACACTGGGGCATTGCCATAAGAGATGTTTACAAAACCACGTTACATTATTCATTGAGGTAGGTCTACAAAGCTGCTGCACACAGCCCACTGCAACTGTCATGGGTCAACTTACGCCGTCTCAACTATAGAACATCAAAGCAAACTGTCATCACAGTAAACAACAACAACAACAACAACAACAGCAACAACAGAAGCAGCTGACTATCACACTAAAAACTAAATAAAAAAAATGGTGCATAAAAAAAGTTTTATAATGTCAGAACACTTTGCAAAGGTTATTTCAAAGAAAAATGTGGTTTACCACAGTACATACCACTTTTATTGGCTAAAATCCCTTTGGTTATTTTTATGTCTGAAAAAATCTATTTTACGGAACTTAAATTCTAACAAAGCAAAAGGGATAACTGCAGCTATTTTATAGGACAAGAGAAATAAACTTCTTCTCAGCGGCAGTATTTCATACAGTTTTTCACTGTCCCTCCGAGAACCCTTTCTTATCATCACTGGAGGCTGGGTAGCTGCCAAACCATGAAAACAGAGTCCTACCACATTTCAGTGTGTTGTTTTTCATTGAGCTCTGTACCTGAGCTGTAATACAAATGTTTTACAATAGTACATAAGGGTTTTGTGATGAGAGATTCACGCAGCAAACACAGGGAGTCAAGAAGTGCCCTGTGCACAGTACTGCAGCCTGCTACACATTTGGGAATAGTACCTATGCAGACACTGCAAAAACAAAATGTTCTTACACATATCTGAGTGTGCTAATGATCGCCTCCGTGGAATTCTGTAATTAATACTTACATCTCTGTATATATCTCTAGGTGCCAGTTAAAGAAAGTAGTGATTCCATCAGTGAAAAGATAGAAACTGGCATTAACTGAAGACAAATATAATTACATCAATGACGCACAACATATTCAAATCTATGGATCTTGTATGAGATAAATACTTTGGTGTATTTGTCTGATTAGTGAGGTGTAGTAAATGGTATAAAACATTTGTTAAAGCACAGATGTGAAAGTCTGGGGAGCAATAGCAGTGCAGCAGCCTGAGTACAAACTAAGATACTTTAGAGCATCTTTAGTAAATATATCTATAAAGGTAAAATTTTTGCAATCTTTGCAGTTACTGCCTTTTTTTCTGACCCACAGATATTCTATATCATCATCACAAGAGAAAAAGAGAATTACAGGGACACCTGTCGAATTCCATGCACCAGACTGGTAGTTATTTACACCACTGAAGGGAGATGCCTAATAAATGTGGTAAAGGCTGCCGAAAATGTTGGTGCTTCTTTTGGATGTGTCAATCCAAATAAATTGCTACCCCTACCCCCGCAACAAGTGTTAGGCACTGAAATAACAATTGCAAGAGGCACATAAGATCTGACTGAAGAATTGTCAGCACTATGGGGAGGTAGTATTGAATTCACAATAGAAGGTTGAACAAGTAAGTACATGGGCCACCATTATATTACCCTCATTTTTCTTTAAATGTACAGGTGAAAACTGCAATGTATGATATTTTCCACTAAAAAATTCCAAGGATACGAAGGCCGCCACATACTGGCAAAGGTATTTATAATGCCACAATTAGCCGAGCTGCATGCATCAACATCAAACCTGATTTAGTAAAACGGTTGTATGTTGTCACAGATGAGAGATTTCAACATGTCATCATGTCTTACACATTACCCTCCACTGTGGTTTATTACATATTTTAACTGTGCAATGCAAAGCATTGATTATTGATACAAAATGAAGTGGTCTGAGGTAGGTTCCCTCCAAAACAATCCTATGAGAATAGAGATTCCCTTTACACCAGACGCTAACATAATTACAGTGAAATTTGTTATAATCAGTGGAATGTAACAGAGGAATCATTAGAGAACAAGGGCCTATGCATTTACAGAGATGTGGCGCAAGATTTAATCTTTTTCATTCAAGAAGAGATCAACAGACATAAAGCAAATAAGCAGCCCAATCTCAGTATCCTCTATTAATAGACAATTATCTGATAAGACATGCCACAGGTGTTAGATTCAACTAAACTACATAATTAAACTGAAAGTGTTCAAATGCTTGATTTAGTTTTTCAATTCAATTATTCCCAATGTATTAAGTTCAAAGCAACTTTTCATTCTGAGCAAGCCAAGCTATTTCTGCCATGTCACTGTAAAATGCGTATGTCACCAGATTTTCTTCCACTAAAACCACTCAAAGTACATTCATTTAAAGAGACTGTGATCATTCATCTATCTGTTGGCCACATGTGTATCCCACCCTCCCAGCAAGAATTGCTCAGCTGTGACATATGGCCAATTTAACATTGTCTGTCTAGAATGAGGGTGCTCCTTCACTGGTCAGAGCTGCGCACAGCCTGAGCACTGAAATGGAAACACTGCACTAGGTGCAGCAAACACTGCACAAGTTGACACTATACAGGTCTCTGGAACTAAGCACTTATTTGGAATTTCTCATAAGTTAATTTTTTAAGCAAACATGGATTATAGCATGGTTTAATGTTGCTCTGATATTTCTACCTTTTAATAATATTGCAATTATCAGACCTTGATGAACACATTTCTATGAAATCTTTTATTACACATATTGGGACAATGTGCAGTGACAAGGGGCAGTGTACAATCTAACACTCCAGCCAATAGCATCATTCTGTCATGCTCTGTAGTATGCACTTCAGAGGAAACACAGAACATTTAGTGTTGATTTCATGTTACTTCAGATATTATGAGTATATTAATCATGGGTGGCACAAAACAAACACATAAAGTGTTTGCGAGCAAGTGACAGTGTTAATTTTCTGAGCATATAAACTTTTCTGGGCAGAGTCAGAGAGAGAGTACGCAATGTAGTCATCATGAACTTGGCTGGGACCAAGATGACGAGTGATAGTGCACATTTGTGCACACAGTATGACACTCTTTGATTGAAAAAAATAATATGTACATTACAAAGTGAACAAAACAAACTGAACAAATTTATGTTAAGAGGGTCATTCAATAATTAAAGAGACAAATTGGTCTGGGGGAAAAAACTGTTAGTAGGGCACGATTGGTGCTTTTATGGCTTTAAAATGGTATCAATGAGATGAGCCCTGATCAGCTGATGTATCAGCATTGTTTTGTTTATAACCTCAAAAATACATTTCAAGATGGTGAGCCTGCTTGAAACATCCACATTAGTTGAACAATGTTCTGTTATTCGTTTTTTACTTGTTGAAGGCGAGAAACCCGTGAATATATACTGTAGAATGTCTAAAGTTTATGGTGAAGATTGTATGAATCATGCAAATTTTTACAAGTGGGTAGAGAATTTCAAAAATAGTCGTGACTCAGTGACTGACGAACAACGTTCTGACTGATCAGTTGCAGTTTCAACTCCCTCACTTGAAGAGTCGAATTGATGACATTATTTGTGCTGACTGCAATGTGACGGTGGAAATGATAGTTGATAAGGTTCAAGTTAATACTGGTACAGTTCATAGCATTATCTGTAACAAGCTGAAGTACTGCAAAACAAGTGCAAGATGAGTCCCAAAGGAGTTCACGTGGCTACACAAGGAAACAAGGTTGAAAGTGTGCACAGAGCTAAAGGAGCACTATGAAAGAGAACATGAGCACCTCCTCAACAAAATTTTAGCTTGTGTGAAACTTGGGTGCATTATTATGAGCCACAATCAAAAAGACAAAGCATGTAGTGGAAGCACACCAACTCACCCATCAAGAAAAAAATTCAAAACCCAAGCATCAGCACGAAAAGTTATGTTAACAGCGTTTTGGGATGCTGAAGGTCCAGTTTTTTGTGATTATCTCAAAGAGCAGCATACAATGAACAGCCAATACTACTCGGATTTGCTTTTAAACAAGGTGAAGCCAGCCATGAGAGAGAGAAGACGTGGATCTCAGAGGAGAGGTGAGATTCTCCAGCAAGACAACACATGCCCTCATATTGCTCAACTAACCTGTGAAACTATCAACAAACAGGGCTGGGCTGGGAAATACTGCATCATCCCCCTTACAGTCCTGATTTAGCACCTAGTGGTTTCCATTTGTTTGGTGCACTGACGGAGGCATTACATGTGAAGAGGTTACAGGACAATTAGGGCATGAAAAAGATCGTAGGAAATTGGTTCAAACATCAAGATATAGAGTTCTTTGCAGCTGGAATAAAGCTTGTAGCCCATTGGAACAAGTCCATAAATGTTCAATGGGTTTATATTGAAAAGCAAAAAACGTACTGTTTTGTAAAAATAAATGCTCCTTTCTCCAGACCACTTTGTCTCTTTAGTTATTGAATGACCCTCGTACAAATTGACTCAACAACAGCCTGTAAATGGGCAAAGATGTACTCTTACAGCATATAACACTAGCATTACACGGCATACTTCATTTTAGGACTTCATAATTAATTTGCTGCCGTTGCACATTACAGCCTATTTTGAATTTTTCATTTGTTTTACAAGTACACAAGTGGTAATGTTGGAAGAGAGAAGACAGTTGCATGCTGGATGACATGATGCAGGCAACCCGCTTTTTACATGACACTTTGTGAAGGATGTAGCTTGAGTATCTTAACTCGAACAAAGCAGCAACTACAAGATTCAACTGCCATGAACAACAATGCGTTGGTGACAGGGATTGTCATAAGCTATCATATAGTGTAACAGCAGAGTAGATAAGTCACTGTCAAACAAACCACTTGCTAAATTAATGTCTAACAAAACCCCACGGACAGCGATTCAGAATTTCACATCCTACATATGTACCTGTGTACATTAACTGGGAACGCTGAACATTAACTGGGAACGCTGATTTATCATGAGCATAGAAACACTGCTACTGGATCCTCAAACTATGAAAAGATGTTACCTGGATTCATGAATCAAAGTACACAGCGTTACATGCTGATGTTGGCATGAGAGTACCCTGAAAATGTAAGGAGACAGTGCATCCTGCTTACCAACAGCACATTCTTTAGACAGATGGTGGACTTCTCATGTGGAAGATGTTCAGTGAGGAGAATATGCAGCTCCAAATATATCTGCCATTGTTTTTCGCAGGTAAACTATACAGAACCCATTGTCCAATCACGTGCATCAGTTTTCACCTACAATACATTACAGGTGATCTGTCCTTCAGCATGGCAATGCATCACTGCTGAAGTCCATCAGAATGGTTCAAGGAACTCACCAAGAACATGATTGTACTTGGGAGGCCCTACATTACATCTGACGACAATTCCATTGAGCACCTCTGGAATGTGAGCGAACAAGATGTGCACACCTTGGACCCAGCACTGACCAGTACTGCTTTTTGTAGGCAGCCATGAATTTGGAGAGTTCCCAACACTTTTGGTGTTGTATTGAGTCCATGTTGCAGTGTGTCACCAGCATCATGAGAGAAAGGGGGCGCTGGATAGCTACAAGCCAGGTGCATCCTATTAAAGTACTTAAGAGTGTACTTAAGCACAGAGTATACACACACTGCAGTGAAATATGCAAATGCTCTTGGTTTATTTAGAATTATAGACACTTTGGTTGAAGCAACTAGTAGGTTGGCTAAATTAAATCCTTCCTAATACAAACAGTTTCAAACAATTTAATTCAACAATTAACTGACACACAGCATGCTTTACATTTCATCAAATCATATTTTATGTACATGCTGTCGGCCAAATACACAGCAGTTACTATTCTCACCATTACGGTCAGAAAGCTCCTCCTGATATATAGCAAACTAAATTATCATGTAATTTATAATCATATGGCAGTACTTTTACATCCTGGTGAACACCTAACACTGGACACTACAGAAATATACAGAGGCAAAAGGATGGGCTTATATAACCAAGAGTGGAAGCATACAGCCCTGCAATTTACAAACCTCCACGAATTGGATCTAACTGTTTATGGAAGACAGGGAAATCACAGCATGAGGCTCATGGTTCAAATAATAGTTCAAATGGTTCAAATGGCTCTGAGCACTATGGGACTTAACATCTGAGGTCATCAGTTCCCTAGAGCTTAGAACTACTTAAACCTAACTAACCCTAGGACATCACACACATCCATGCCCGAGGCAGGATTTGAACCTGCGACCGTAGCGGTCGCACGGTTCCAGACTGAAGTGGCTAGAACCGCTCGGCCACACCGGCCGGCCTCAAATAATAGTCCTCACAGTTATTACACTAACACATCATCAGCATCTGACTCAGTTTGATGTTTCACTAGGACCTTTTCCTCTGGAACATAGGCTGTTTTCACATAATGGGAATAATTTAATACTCAACTGTGACATGTGGAGTTCTTCATGGTTTCATACTAAGATCAATTCTCTTCCTGCCATTTATTAATAACTTGCTTTAACTATAGCATATACCCCTAAAAGCTACATTCTTTGAATATGATATGAGCATAATTGTCACAGACTCTTATCAAGTACTGAATAATATAGTGAAGCATGTTCAAAAGATACTGAATTTGGTAGCCAGGAAGTTCTAATGGAAGACAAATATTCACAACTTCCCAACATTGTAACCACTTTATGCCATAATGAATGATAAATAGTGTGGCCACCAAAGACAAGAGTTTATTAATATACATTTACGTAAACACAAGCATAGTAACAATACAAAGCAGTAGAGTACAGCTGAGGACAAGTGTCTGCCACACTGTCCTTATATAGGGAAGAGTTCCAGCAGACAATGAAGCATGTGCCGTGCTATGTACACAAATTACAGGCAGCCTCTGGAGGCCGGCCCGCACAGACGCTGATGGTGGAGTGTTTGAATCTAGTGCGCCAGCAGCCATGTGTGCAGTACATATCCAGGTATGATATACAAGGTTATAACAACTCTCTCCCTTGGGAAAAAGGTGCTCCTCCGATGCAGGCATTGAGATGACCAATGACACATCCACAGTGTCTGCAGTGAGACCTGTGGATGATGATGGCAGCAGCTAAAGGAGATTTTGGGCTGGAACTGGTGAGTAGGGATGGAAATGGCACAGCCGTGGACTCACGTGGCAAAAACAATGGACAACATATGAAAATTTTGGGAAGACATTGACAACCAATTACCAATGTTCCTGATGTAGGAGCTGACTTACATACTGCTAGAGAGCTGCTGGGATCACACTCATGGGTGACAGCCCATCCATAGCTAAGAGAACAACAACTTCAAACACTGACAGGCAGTGACGGAGGGCAAATAGTTACATACAGGATCAGAAGACCTGTCTGGAGGCCTGTGTGGTCAGCCATGCTGCACAAGGTTAATAACCTGGGCAAAACTGGATCAGCAGTAACAGCAGCTGTGATCCGAAGGACTAATAGGGAGACCTTCCACTGCATGTTGTGCCTCAACATCTAAGAGAAAACAAAGGAGTTCGTCCTGATCAAAAGTAGGATCCAGCCCCATCAGGAACCGGGACAGTACATCAACGTTGGCGGGCTGCGTTGTAGGCTGTAAATGTATTTAATATTTGCAGCGAGACAGAAACGCCCAATGCTGGAGGCAATATACAGCCCTGTTGGGCAATGAAGCAGAAGGATTAACCAATGAAACCAAAGGCTTGTTGCTTGTGATGAGGGGAAACAAAGACCCATACAAAAATACATTAAATTTTTTGAGGGCATAGACGATAGCAAGCACTTCCTTTTCAACTTTGGAGTAGTGCTGCTGAGCACAGTTAAGTGTTTTTGGTGCATAAGCTATCAGATATTCAGAAGCATCCTCATAGCGATGTGCAAGAATAGCCTTGAGCCCCATACTGGGAGGCGTCTGCAGCCAACACCACATGATGGCAAGGACAAAAGGTAACGAAACAAGAAGCAGAATGTAATTTAGATTTCAAAAGAGTGAAAGCGTGCTCCGAGGTTGCCGCCCACTGAGAAGGAATGTCCTTGTGGAGTAATTGGGGTGGAGAGGATGGGCTAATGTGCCTGTACTCAAATGAATTTATGATACATAGTACACAATTTTCTCTAAAAATGCTTGGTGTTCTTTGACATTTGTAGGGCACAGAATAGCTGTGACAGCTGTAAAATAATAACTCAAAGGCTTTACCCACCATTCCGAGAAAGCTCAAATGCCAAATACACAATTGCTTGCTGAAAAAAGTGGAACTTGGCCAAGTTCCACTTCAAACCTGTAGACTGTGAGGTCAGGAACAATGAGGGTAAGATGCGTAAGTGTTCACATATGGATGCAACTGTCATGATGATGTCATCAAGATAGCTGATGTGCCCCAGAATGGACATCATCAATAGTTCCAAAAAATGCTAAAAAACCGCAGGCACTAGCTGCATCAAACAAGAGGTACTGATATTGGTACAACCCAAAGGGTGTGTTAATCACCAGGAGCTGTTTTGAATCCTCATCCAATGGAACTTGTAAACTTCAGATATACCGTATTTACTCGAATCTAAGCCGCACCTGAAAAATGAGACTCGAAATCAAGGAAAAAAAATTTCCTGAATCTAAGCCGCACCTGAAATTTGAGACTCAAAAAAGTTTTAGGCCGCACGTCCAAAGCGAAACAAAGTTGGTCCATTGTAATATGAGACACAATTTAGGTCGAATGAATGACTATACAGCTACAGTAGTTTGGTTCGAGTTGTAAGCTTAGCAGTCAAGCTTTACCAGGTAGCCATTGCTATGCATCAGGCGCTCCGGCCGTATTTATACGGGTACCCTTCCTTTTTCACGTGCTTCGTCTCGTTTGAATCGATTGCTTATTTTGCTTTGATCTGATAAGTGCCGTTTTCTTTGTTATAGGTGTTTTCGTCACTCTAAGCTGAAAATGCATTACTGTACTATGGCCTGTCGCTGCTCGCGGAATGGCTTGCTTTTGTGCGCGCTACTGCCGCTTACAATTTAAAAAAAAAGGAGAGAGAGAGAGAGAGAGAGAGAGAGAGAGAGAGAGAGAGAGAGGAATCGTCTCATTAGCGAAACAATGGCAAGAGACTGCTATTTGTTGTTACTTACACTGCTGCTTTCTTTGATAATGATCAACAAGAACCAAATAATAGACTGCGTACGATAGAACATGTTCTGAACGAGAGTGTAGCGAAAATTTTTCTCTGTTTGAAAATCTTTGCAGGTGCCTCTTTAGTACATTACATTCTGCACAGAAATTAGAGTCATCTTACATTTAAAAATCTAGTCAGTTGCCGTGCTTCATTTCTGACTGTATCACTATTAGGCATAAGAATAATACGAATATAAACATGACACGATACGTATATTCTTCCGCGTTTGCTGTTGTCTCACTCTAGTTTCTTAGTTTATTAGGCAGACAGGATTTAAATGAGATAGCAGCAAACATGAAAGAATACGTGGCAAAATGTTTATATTCGTATTATTCTTATGGTGAAGAGAATACTGCATGTGATTCATAATTCATCAAGCTCCTATTAGCAACCATCTCTTCTCACAGGTAGGAAAAAATTCAGAATGTAGAGTTGGCCATACTGACAAACATCCCAAACAGTCTTGCCAGTCGGATTTTCGTAGTACATTGAAATGCTGCTACATTCGAAGATGAACAAACAATACAGAATTTGTATTTACTTTGTTAGATAATGAATGAAAATGCAGTGGTCAAAACTCAGGGCGGAGGAAAAAAGATCGTCTTCCACCTTTTTTTTTAAATTTATTTACTGACGCAGAGGTTTTGGCGCCAGTATTTATCTTTGTGCCAACAAGGCATGACTGTGTAGTGCTACATATATTCGACGGCAGAAGTTAGTTGTGGCGGCACCTACCAACATTTTTCAGAACTTCCGCTTGCTTTGAACTAAGGTGCGCGTCATATATCTTGGCGGCCGAGTTTAGGTTCGTTCTGCGCATTTGACGTCACAAATCACAGTCAGCCAATGAACAGAGAACGACGTTGCCAGATCTCGACTGCAGTGCAGAGCACGGACGAGTGTCTTCAATTTTAGAAACGTTCAGTCATAAATGAAGTAATTGAACAAAAGCAATGTCTTGATAGCAGACTTTCTTTTATAGAAAGTTTGGAAAAAGCATTCTTTACACCAATTGCTTCATATTCTATTAATTAATTAAACCAAACAAACAATAAGCCTCCTAATTCAGGCGATAGCAAGGAAAGGTGTTTGTATCAGTCTCACGAACCGCTTTTTCGCAATAAAGAACAGCGGTAATTGTTTATTTCCTATTGTACTTCGACGCAACGTGAGTAATTCATAGTAATCCCAACAGTGTTTGTCGGTATTTTGCAAACGTTTAGAGTGCTCCAGGAGATGCCAGAAATGAGTAGCTGCGTTGGTGTAATGGTTAAGGTGTTGGGCTGCTAATCGGAAGATTCTGAGTTCAAGGCTTGTTGCATACTAAATATTTTATTTATTTAAAAACAATAGCGAAGTGTCTTACTTAATGAATTTTATTCGTTTGAATGTAATGTTTTGAAATTTCCTGTGCTTCATTATAATCATAATAAGTTTTCAGTTTTTGTAATTTTCTCCTCCAATATTTCTTTTCACAGCAATTAAAAACAACGAAAAGGCACACATACAATATTCATGTTATCCGTTTTGTTTGTATATCGCCTCTTCCGCAGTCGCTGTTTTACTATTCATATTGAGATATATTCTTTTGCAGCAATATTAAAAGTATTATTTAGAGCAGAATTTCGGCTCGTACGTTGCCAAGCTATTTGATTGTCTGACGGAATTCTTTGCTTCGCTGCTTTGGCAACATCATATTCAATGGTTTCGTCGACTGATCTATGTTTTGGCAAGTATTTGCTGTCCGTTGTGACAAAAACAAAATGTTTGCGCACTGTGCCTCACTGGCAATATATTTTAGTTTTATGTTTTATTGCGTCCAAAATTCAGTTTTGTGTACTTCGCCAACTTCGTTTTAATCAGAACGTTTTAGAAAAAAGCGAAATGACTCTGGTATAAAGAAAGTTTTGTTACAGTTGCTAAAGATAGAATATTTCCCAATTTATAAACACTGTTTATGTTATAAAGGGTGTTCATTTTATGGGGACATTGAAATCTCTTGAAAACGACACACAGAGCCAAAAGAAATCCTAATGAAAATTAGTTCCTCCCGGAAGGGGACATCCAATTATAACCAATTTGACTACAAATTCGTCGAATTTGGTATCGTTGGATGTCCCCCTCTGAGACAAAAAAAAATTACTTATAAATTTGTTTGATCCGATGTGTAGATTTGCGGATATTTCAATGTCTCCAATTAAAATGAACACTCTGTATAGTTGGAACCATGAACGACTGCGGTTGATTTAAGGCTCGTTCTACGCACCTGACGTCATGCATCCGCTGACAGCCAATGAGTGTTCAGTAGTTTTCTGAACGGTCTGCTGGGAATGTCTTGGCGAGTGCGAGTGTTAAATGTGATTGTAGTTATTCTTTGGTGAATTTTTATCGCATTTGTTGCAAGTTGTCATGGCTGATAATGGTGGTAAGCGACAAACTCTCCATAAACAGGCGAGGGACATAATTTACCGGATTCACGCTTTTTTCAAGCGCGAAGCAGAAAACGGTGGACCTATCACGGATGTCGCCAGATCTCAGGAACGCACTGCAGAAGCGACAGGCGTTAGTTTGAGAACCGTTCAGCGGATTGCCAATGAAGGAAAGTTATCTACGGAGACCTGTGGAAGCCCACTTTTCAGATCACCAGGGAAATATCGCACTCGTGAGAGGACTGTAACTAATTTAGATAATTTCGACAAAGATGTTCTAAGATGAGAAGTGCTTAACATGTACAACACAGGCGAATTTCCTACTGTAAAAAAAATCACTGTGAAAATGCGTGAAACCATAAATTTTAAAGGTAGCATGACTTCAATGAATAGAATACTTAAAAACATTGGATTCAAATATGTACATACAAATGACGGAAGAAAGTTTTTAATGGAACGTAGTGATATCGCTGCTTCAAGGGCACAGTTTTTAAGACGTATTATTGAAGTAAGAAAATCCGGGAATAAGAACATTTTTTTCTTGGACGAAACATGGGTGAACCAAAATCACACAAGGAAAGCGTGTTGGAAAATGAGTGATGGTTCGGGAGGGTTTAAAGTACCAGTTGGTAAAGGTGGACGAATAATTGTGCTTCACGCTGGTTCTGGTTCTGGATTCATTCCAGAAAGCAAATTAGTGTTCCGGGCAAAAAAGAGAAATTCAGGGGATTATCATTCCGAAATGAACTCTGAGACATTTAAATTGTGGTTTAGGAATCAGTTTCTCCCTTACTTGACTGCAAACTCGATGACTGTAATGGACAATGCAAGTTATCACTCTGTTGTTGTTGACAAGACACCCACAACAAGTACAAAAAAAGCCGATATCATGTTATGGCTTGCAAGTAAAACTATTCCACATACTGCCAACCAAACTCGTGCTGAAATGTTGAATCTTGTAGTGCTTCATAAGCCTCGCACAAAAATTTATGAAATCGATTGTATTGCACAGGAACATGGACACACAGTTTTGCGTTTGCCACCGTACCATTGCCAATACAATCCGATAGAGTTAATTTGGGCACAAGTGAAAGGGTATGTCGCAGAACGAAACGTGACATTTAAAATTGCCGATACAGAAAGGCTTCTGCACGAAGCACTTGACAGAATTACTTCTTCAGCATGGGCTGAATGTGTTCGGCATGCACAAAGGCTACAGGAGGAGGACATGGACAGGGAAATTGTAACTGACAATCTGCTTGAACCCATCGTCATAACTCTAAGACCTGATGATTCGGACTGCGACACTGACTACAGCGATGCAGAAGACTATCGCAGCGATTGACAACAATGAAGGGTAAGGCACATACACAATAACACTCATGCTCTCTTTCTTGTTTTTGTTCCACAGTTGCAATTTTACCAATGGTATTGAAATATATTCCTCTTCTGCAACTGTAATAAGCGTCTTATTTAGACCAGATGCGTTTTTTTCTTTTGAAGCATCTTCATTGGACAGCATTTTGTCTCCTCCATTGCCAAGTCACCTTTCGTAGTTTTGTGCTGAGGTAACACAATATTCAACGTTTGTGTCGGCCGATCAGTGTTTTAGCAAATAAATGCTTTTTGTGTGTGCCACACACAAAAATTATATTTGACATAGCTCAGAGCACTGATACACAGTATATTCAAGTCCTAATGTTTTTGTAAGTCCACAGTTTTGTTTAAAGTATTTTGTGTACTTCCTTTTGATTGATTGAAGTGCTTTAAAATAAAGTCAAACGCGCCCGGTGTAAATAAAACTTTTATTACAGTCGCGAAAGACGGAATATTTCTCAATATTACATACGACACCAATCTGGTACTTAAATTAAATGAGATGTTGTTATACAGTAAATTTTATATGAAATTTAGGTATCTTGTCCACATTTCGTTCTCAACATTGTGGTAACTACAATCGAACATACGGAAAGTATACGCTATGAACTTTACCTCTGCAAACTCTTCAAAATTTCGTGCAATGGTTTACTACATTTAATGCTGCAATATAACTGCGTTGAAAATCGAAACAAAACTAAGTCATTTATGGGGGGAAGGTATCAGTCAAGAAGATGTGTCAAAATCAAATTTTTGGGCCAAATAGTTTTTGTGAAATCGAATGATAAGTGTGTCAAAGCAGTCGGAACACTATGTGTCTGCACAGGCGAGCAGTGCAGTGGTTACAAAATCGCGCACGGCGTGGAATGCGGGGAGCACGTCTCTGTAGCAGCGAAAGGTTTAATGCGGCCGTGGTGGCTTTACTTCATAAACTGCGCGCTCCCCCCTAAACGTAAGTTTGAGAACTACACTGCTACGGCGCTGCTTCTCTTGGCGCGTACAACTGGCAACGCTGCAATCTCCCGCGTCTGGGCGGGCATGCGCGAGCCGCCAAGATAAATGAATTGAACTATAGATTCTAAGCCGCAGGCGGTTTTATGGATTACAAAAACCGGAAAAAAAGTGTGGCTTAGATTCGAGTAAATACGGTATCAGTTTTAGGAAAACACTGGCTCCTGGCAAGTTTAGCCAGTAACTTGCCCTGACAGGGCAAATGGTAGGTGTCAATGATAGAGTGAGTGTTACCAGACACTTAAAAGTTACCACAGGGGTGAAGCTAACCATTCAGTTTCTTAACGATCACAAGATGGGTTGACCAACATTTGACATAGTAGGCTGGGTGATCCCCAATGACATCAGTCTGTCCAACCCAGATTTCACTTGATCATGCAAGGCCACTGCAATAGCGTGTACCTGGAAGAAATGTGGTTGTGCTACACATTTCTGAGTAATGTGGGCCATAAAATTAGTGGCTCAACCCAATCCAAAAGAAAAGAAGACAAGAATTTAGTACACAGAGAATCTAACTGCTGATAAGGGAACTTGTTGGAAATGTAGTGTACTGCATCCACATTAGAAAAACCAGAAGCACTGAAAGCATCCAGACAAAAGTTGTTGGGGCATGCATCATCCACCACTAAAAAAGTCAAGGAATAAACCACCAATTTACAAACAGCAGGAGCCATAAAGTGCCCCAAAACTGGAACATGCTACATGTTGTAACTCATCAAATTTCGAGTAACAGAAGACAACTACGGAGATCCAAAGTCCTCACGCTTTTGAGTTCAGCAATGTCACAGCTGCACCTGTGGATGAAACCAGAGCACTTTGTCCGTCACTTGCGCTTCAATAAACAGTTTTCTAGTATTTGTACGCAATGGAGACACACAATTAACATCCATGTCTATATCTGCAAGAGAATGCTGGGAATGTCACACTTTTTTTTTCTACAGTTACTGCAAGTTGCCCAGCACTTAGAGCACCTGGCCCTGTCATGGTGCACAAAAGATGGTCAAGATGGGAGGACTGAGCACTGCCACTGCTGTGGTTATTCTCGTCTGGCACATCCCCAAGAACTAACTGATGCCCGATG
The DNA here is from genome assembly GCF_021461395.2 of Schistocerca americana. Lineage (NCBI taxonomy): Eukaryota > Metazoa > Arthropoda > Insecta > Orthoptera > Acrididae > Schistocerca > Schistocerca americana. The sequence goes on along the minus strand of NC_060119.1, from coordinate 705,191,727 downwards.
CCTAGGAGCAGGAGCCACGGCAGCAACACCTCACCTAGCTTTGATCTGATTGCCAGCAGCACGAGACATCTTGAAACACTGGGCAATATTTAACACTTCAGTCAATGACAAATTTTTGCACTGTAGTGCATATCGACATTGGGAGCCAACCAAATGATGGTGTCACGGTCCATAGAATGAGCACAGAAATCGTGATGGGCATCAGTAACAAACTGACATTTGTGACTGTGGCTGGCGAGTTTGGTCACCCAAGCCTCGTAGGACTGATGGGGCTGTTTATGACAACAGAACTTGCCATTTGGTGTAATGACATGCATGCATTTACAATGATAATTAGACAAACACATACACATTTTGTCAAATGAAAGTGATGCTGGTTCTTGGAGCAGGGCTAAGTGGCACAACAAATGATAAATAAGAGGGCAAATCCAACAAAAAAAACAAAGCCTTACACATGTTAGCATCAGTGACACCAAACATGAGGAAGTGGTCCCAAACCCACTTCTTGTAAGTTTCCCAGTCTTTGGCCACATCATCGTAAGGGGAAAGAGGCGGTGGATACGCAAGCGATGTAGAAGCCTGCACAGTCACCATGGCAAACAAATTTCTAACAGTAAGTGTAAGAGCTTCTTGCTGCTTGAGGAGAGACTTGAGTACTGCCCCCACAGACATGAGAACAGAGGAAATAGCCAAAGAAACTGACCACACAGAAGTGAACTCGTTGCCACTTGTGTCATAATGTAAGATGCAAGTAACAGTACAGCCACCAAAGACACATTCAAGTATGCACAAGCAAAGAAGTACCCATATGAGCTTGTGTTCCATCTCAGACCGCCCAATTGTCAACATGACACTAATCTTGGTGTAAAATTGTTCTGTGTGTCTGTGCTAAGGTGCTCTAAAACAATATTTCATAAGTCATCAAGAAATGAAAATACTGAAAGTAAGTAAGCTTCAGAACATAACTGGTGCTAATTAGGGACAATTTTTAATTGCAAAGTGCTATAACCCTGTATATCGTACTTGGATATGTGTCGCGGGTATGGCTGCCAGCACACCAGATTCAAACACTATGCTGGGTTCAATTTCCAGCTTGGTCGGAGATTTTCTCCACTCAGGGACTGGGTGTTGTGTTATCATCATCATCATCTCATCCCCATAGACTTTCATAAAGTGGCATGGCAGTACATCTACTTCCTTATAAAATTTTCTGTTGACAACATGAGCTTGCTTAGAAGAGACAGATTACTGGGACAAGTTAGGGAAAAAGTTAAGTCGTCAAAGTGGTGTCCAATTGAAAGACATCCACCAGACCTCTGAGCCACATGAAATTATTTTTATTAGCATCCATTTACTGAATTCTAAGGAAGAGAAACAATCCCAATGTTGGTAGTACATTCTTAAGCAGTGTTAAAGTATGAAGTACTACCTAATATTCATTTTCGATATACTTCCATAAGAGTTGAAAGCTGTTAGTAACAAAGAACTTATTTCCAAACACAAGCTGAAGAATTGCCTTCTGGCAAATTTCTGCTGACTGCAGGCATCCTTTTGAGTCATCCTAATTGTGTTATAGAAAATAATGAATGGAAAAGTAGAATACAATTCGTAAATTACTTCACATCCACTCCACTGTGTTATTTTAACAATAATTCACTAAAACAATATGAGAAGTAGGAAAACTGCTCATGTACTGTAGATTCAGGATTAACTTATTTATGTAATGAAGCCTTCATTATTTGCGATTTACACAGTTTTCCCAAAGCATTGAAGATGAACGCTGCAATAGCCCTTGGCTCAAACATTCCTCTTCCCTTCTTCATTATTAACATGTATAAAATGATGTTAATTCTCATGGTGTACCTTTATTGATATTCTTTTTTTGTTTTCATCAGCAGACTTATTGTAATTTTTATGTTATTCCATTAATATTTTAACTTTTGCCACTTCATAATAGCCCAATACTTTGTTAAGAAGATTTATTTTCTTTTGTGAAGAATGTTCTTTTGTAATTGACACTATGTTCCAATCAAATTAAAAATAAATAGACAAAACAACAATGGTACTGAGTCATAAGGACAACAACATTGTGTTTGACAGCTTTTGGTCAAAGTTGTGCGTGAGAAAATCGTATGAAGTAACTTCCATGAGATAGTTTGCCATAGCTCCTGGAAGTGAGATCGTGTGAATGTCAAGTATGGCATACGCATAAAATTTCCAAAATTAAACATACCCACCTGCAATGACAACTTGACCTTGTGACATACAATCCATGGCAGTGAAGCCATACGTCAAAGAAATATTCTTAAAATATGTGTACAGTTCCCAGAATCCACTGAAGTCCATTCATACAATGGTAGGAAGAGAATGGGTTATGTGGGAGGGGAGGGGAGGGGAGGGGAGGGGGAGGAGAGGGGAGGGAGGAGTATCTATGTGCCACCTCCTTGTGAAGTCTACCTAATACCACAGCTCATGTTTCTTTCTTAGTCCAGCATTGTATAATGATATGGCATGATGTCCATTTAAGTGTACAGTGTGGATGAATAAAAAACTGAAAGAAGGCAGTGCTCATAGAAAAATAATAATGTGAAGGACATAAAGAAAGATTACAGCTTAACACCAAGATAGTCTGAATGTGGCAAAAACCATATTATGCCTGCCCTGGTAGCTGAGTGGTCAGCGCGATGGAATGTCATGCCAAGGGGCCTGGGTTCGATTTCCAGCTTGGTCGAACATTTTCTCCACTCAGGGACTGGGTGTTGTGTTATCATCATCATCATCATCATCTCATCCCCATCGACACAAAAGTCGCCCAAGTGGCTTTTTTTTTTTTTTTTTTTTGGTTTAAGGGCGCTCAATTACTGAGGTCATTAGCGCCCAGTCACAATTGTTAGAGCACATAGAATCTAGTAAAACTGAAGGGGAGGGGGGGGGGGGGGGGGGGCACCAGAAAGTTCCTACAAAGATGCAGATAAAATAAGTGAAGGAGTTAGATGTCTTTGGACAAGCCAGTCAAAGTAATAAAACGAAGAACACGAGCAGCTGCTCGAGCGTCATCAGCTAAAATATCCTGTAAAGTAGATGGCAGAGACAGGACAACACGAGACTGACTAAAACGGGGACACGACAATAAAACATGGCGCACTGTTAATGCATGACCACAAGGGCACTGCGGGGCTGGGTCACCGGAGAGCAGGTAGCGGTGGCTAAACCGGCAATGCCCAATCCGCAATCTGGTCAGAAGGACCTCTTCTCGCGGAGATGGTCGGGAGGAGGTTGTCCAAGCAGTTGGGAATGGTTTTACTGCCCGGAGCTTGTTTCCTTGAAGTGTTGACCAAGTATCCCAACACAAAGACACAAGCCTTCTACAAACAACCCCACTAATGTCAGATGACGGGACACAATGTGAGGCTGGCCGAGGCAGGAGGACTGCAGCATTGGCTGCAGTGTCAGTAGCCTCATTCCCAGGCACTCCTACATGGACGGGAACCCACAGAAAGTTGACAGGAGAGCCATCAGCAGCAGAAGAATAGAGGGACTGCTGGATCCGTTGCACCAAGGGATGGACTGGATATGGAGCTCCAAGGCTCTGAAGAGCACTGAGTGAATCAGAGCAGAGTACATACGATGAGTGGCGGAGGCGGCGGGCATAATGAACGGCCTGATGGAGAGCAAAAAGCTCGGCCGTAAAGCTGGAACACTGGTCGAGGAGCCGGTATTTAAAGGTGCCGGCCCCGACGACAAAGGCACAGCCGACACCATTGTCAGTTCTGGAGCCATCAGTGTAAATAAAGGTGTGACTGGCAAGTCGCGCACGAAGTTCGACAAACCGTGAGTAATACACTGCAGCCGGAGTACCCTCCTTCGGGAGCGAGCTGAGGTCGAGATAAATATGAACCGGAGCCTAGAGCCACGGTGGTGTCGGGCTCTAACCCTCTCTGAAGGTGGTAGGGAGGGTAAAATCCAATTGTCGAAGCAGGCGACGAAAGCGGACTCCAGGGGGCAGCAGGGCAGACACATACAACCCTTACTGACGGTCGAGAGAATCGGTGAAGAAGGACTGATAAGAGGAGTGGTCGGGCATTGACAACAGCCGGCAGGCATACCGACAAAGCAGTACGTCACGCCGGTAGGTCAATGGTAATTCGGCAGCTTCAGCAGAAAGACTCTCGACGGGACTAGTGTAGAATGCTCTGGTCGCAAGACGTAACCCCCAATGGTGGATGGAGTTGAGACGGCGTAAGAGGGATGGCCGAGCAGACGAGTAGACGAGGCTCCCATAATCCAGCTTTGATCGGACTATGGACCGATACAAGCGAAGCAGGACAGTGCGATCCGCTCCCCAAGATGAACCACTAAGAACTCTGAGGACATTAAGGGAACGTGTACAACGGGCAGCCAAATAAGAGACGTGCGGAGACCAACAAAGTTTCCTGTCCAGTGTGAGCCCTAGAAACTTAGTTGTTTCCACGAATGGGAGAACAACGGGACCGAGATGTAAGGATGGCGGAAGGAACGCTTTATATCGCCAAAAGTTGATACAAACCGTCTTCTCTTCAGAGAACCGGAAGCCATTTGCCACACTCCATGAGTATAGGCTGTCTAGACAACGCTTAAGGCAGCGCTCCAGGAGGCATGTTCTCTGGGCACTGCAGTAGATCGCGAAGTCATCGACAAAAAGAGAGCCCGAGACATTAGGTGGAATGCAATCCATAATTGGATTGATCGCTATGGCAAAAAGGGCTACACTCAAGACGGAGCCCTGAGGCACTCCGTTCTCCTGGAGGAAGACGTCGGACAATACGGAACCCACATGTACCCTAATATTGCGATCTGTTAAAAAGGAATCAATAAAAAGCGGCAGGCGACCGCGTAGACCCCACCTGTGCATAGTGCGGAGGATACCTCCTCTCCAACAGGTATCATAAGCCTTCTCCAAATTGAAGAACACGGCTACCGTTTGGCGCTTTCGCAAAAAGTTGTTCATGATGAATGTCGACAAGGTCACAAAGTGGTCAACAGCGGAGCGGCGGCGACGAAAGCCACATTGAACATTGGTAAGCAGCCGTCGAGATTCAAGAATCCAAACTAACAGAGCGTTAACCATGCGCTCCATCACCTTACAGACACAGCTTGTAAGAGAAACGGGGTGGTAACTAGAAGGAAGGTGTCTATCCTTCCCGGGTTTGGGTATAGGAACAACGACGGCGTCACGCCAACGCATGGGGACTTGACCTTCGGTCCAGACGCGATTGTAGGTACGAAAAAGGAAGCTTTTGCCTGCCAGAGAAAGGTGGGCCAGCATCTGAACGTGAATGGCATCTGGCCCTGGAGCTGAGGACCGGGACAGTGCAAGTGCACGTTCAAGTTCCCGCATAGTGAAGGGGGCATTATAATTTTCCAGATTCAGCGAGTGGAAGGAAGGTCGCCGAGCCCCTTCTGCCTCTTTCCTGGGAAGGAAGGCAGGGTGGTAATGGGCGAAGCTTGAAACCTCTGCAAAAAAGCGGCCGAAGGCGTTGGAGACATCCACAGGATCAACAAGGACCTCAGTACCTGAAGTCAGGCCAGGTACCGAGGAGTGGGCCTTAAAGCCCGACAGCCGGCGCAGGCCACCCCAGACGGCAGAAGAGGGAGTAAAACTGTTAAAGGAGCTGGTGAAAGAGGCCTAACAAGCTTTTTTGCTGTCTTTAATGACTCTACGGCATTGCGCTCGGAGTCGTTTGTATCCAATACAATTTGCCAACGTAGGATGGCGGCGAAAGGTGCGTAAAGCACGTCGTCGAGCACGGATAGCCTCTCTACAAGCCTCATTCCACCAGGGGACGGAAACGCGACGTGAAGAAGAGGTAGTATGAGGAATGGAACGTTCGGCAGCTTTGATGATAACAGCCGTGAGGTATTCAACCTGACTGTCACAACTGAGAAAATCGTGGTCCGGAAATGTCGCCAGGGAGGAGTAAAGTCCCCAGTCAGCTTTCGGTATGTTCCAGCTTAAAGGATGTGGGGATGGGGTGTGGTGCAGGAGACGAACGACACAGGGGAAGTGGTTGCTCGAATAGGTGTCAGAAAGGACATACCACTCGAACCGACGGGCAAGAGTGGTAGAACAGATCGAGAGGTCCAAGTGGGAGTAGGTATGAGTAGAGTCCGAGAGGAAAGTCGGGGCGCCAGTATTGAGGCAGACAAGATTGAGATGGTTGAAGACATCCGCCAAGAGGGAGCCTCTCTGACAGGATGCAGGAGAGCCCCAAAGGAGATGATGGGCATTGAAGTCGCCAAACAATAAAAACGGCGGAGGAAGCTGAACAAGCAGGTGTATCATGTCAGCCCGACTAACTGCGGATGATGATGGAGCGTAGACGGTACAAACGGAAAAAGTAAAGGCAGAAAGAGTAATACGGACAGCTATTGCTTGGAGTGGGGTGGTCAATGGGATGGGATGGTAATAGACATCGTCCCGAACGAGCAACATGACCCCACCATGAGCTGGAATACCGTCCACAGGGGTGAGGTCAGACCGCTCCGAGGTATAGTGGGTAAAAGCAAGATGGTCAGTTGGGCACAACTTGGTTTCCTGGAGACCAAGGACGAGTGGACAGTGCAGGCGGAGGAGCAGTTGTAATTCCTCCCGATTAGATCGAATACCTCTTATGTTCCAATGTAACAAAGCCATCGCTAGTCAGAAAAAAGGGGTAACGAAACGGGTGAAGAGCTGGTCACCTCGATGGCTGCGGAGGGCCAGGTTTCGAGGGAACAACGCTACAACCGGCGGGAGGCGGATCCTGTTCCATCGAGTCGTCGCCAGCTGCAGCCGCTTTCCCGGGTTGCGTAGGAGGGGCAGCATCAATCACCGACGTGAGGCCAGCTGAACGCCTGGCAGCAGAGCGTCCCGGCGAAACTGAGGACGGCCGGGAGCAGCGACTCACGGATGGAGCGTCAGAAGAAACGCGCTGGGGTGGAGAGGGGGATAAAGACTTCTTCTTGGAGGCCTTCTGGGAAGTCCGATGAGGCACGGGGATGGTGGGCTGGACCCGAAGAAGGTCCTCACGTGCGGGGTCTGTTTTGGAACACCGGACCTCGGAACGTTTCCCCGATGGATGCCTGAGAAGAGGATCGCTTCTCAGGCAGCGGAGGGGGAGGAGGAGGAAGGGTGGCCCCTGGGGCAGAGGGGCAGGGGCCGCGAGGGAGGAGGATTTGGAAGGGAGGGATTTGGGAGGCGGAGGCATAGACCCCGGACGGGGTGAGGAGGTGGTGGGGGGGACAGGATAGGGGTGAGGATACTGTGGAAGGAGCGGACACGACTGAGGCAAATGAAGTTGTCAACGTCACGGGATGGAGGCGGTCATACTTTTTCCTGGCCTCAGAATAAGAGAGGCGATCCAAAGTTTTTAATTCTTGGATCTTCTCCTCCATCTGATACGCGGGGCAGTCTAAAGATCTAGGCGAGTGGATGCCAGGACAATTGACGCACTGAGGTGGTGGGGTGCATGTATGTTCCTCACGAAGAGGACGCCCACAATCGCCACAAAGGGGCTCAGCCTCACACCGTGACGACATGTGCCCAAAGCGCAAACACCGAAAGCAGCGCATAGGAGGCGGGACGTAAGGTCGCACGTCGCACTGGTAGCGCATCACCTTTACCTTCTCCGGGTAAATTTTAAAAAAGGCAGTAACTGTCCAAATTCGCCCTCTATGTACTGTAACTTCGGACAGAGATTTTAAAAGCACATCCCCAATCCATGGGGTGACTTCGGACACTTTATTTAACTTCCTCAGATAAATACACCTACACATACAATTTCTGGTTCTGGGATATTTTATTCGTTACACATATACCCTACCACTTCCACAACAATCAATTTAATCTAACAATATAGACGAAAGTTACAATCAAAATAATGACAAAACCGTCCGAAATCACCCCGTCTGACAGTACATCACTCAATACTTTCTCTGTGATTAGTGGAGACATTTATCACAGCAATATGCAAGAATTTCTCAACATAAAATTCCATTAACACCCAAGGAATCTGAGTTTCATAACATCATCCAATTTTCACACAAGAAAAAGTGTGTATGAATCTATTGGCAAAAATCAATTCTGGCATAGAATATTCAATAAGAGTTTTGTAATGTTCTTAGAACTGGGTAATTCCCACATTTCACTAAAAATATACCTTTACTTAGATGTTACAACAACAGGTAAGATTTGTGATACATTTCAACTAAAGGTACATACAACAATTTGAATTTCTCACCAACTGAATCTCTGCTTAAATGGACGATATGTAAACATCAAATTCCACAACAGCTGACAATTGGTCTCCCTCCACTGTTAACCATAAGAAGATTGCTAATCAATAAAAATGATTTTGTCAAGTGCAAAGTAAAAGCCTCAATCACAAGTCAACAAGTTGTTGTCACCATTGTCTTACTCTGAAGATTAGTCTAATGCAGCTCTGCATGATACTCTATCCTGTGCAAGCCTCTTCCAAGTAATTTTCGCAACCTAAATCCATTTAAAACAGCTACTGTAACTGGCCTTTTGTTTTCCAACACTCTTTCCCCCACACTTCCTTTTACTCCCAAACTGATAATTCCTTCATGCCTCATGATGTGTTGTATCAACTGACTCCATCTTGTGTCAAATTGTGCCACAGATTTCTTTTTCCTCCAACCTGCTTCACTAATAATAACAATAATAATAATAATAACAAAATTTTATTGTCATTCGGCTGATTACAGCAAAAGACAAAGTCAAGAGCATATATTTCCACATAAACTACAATATTGATGTAAACTGGTTTACATAAAATAGGTACACAATAGAATGCAGTATTTTCTTCTTCAAAAAATTCATCAGTGGTGTAAAACGGATTGTTCACTAGTTATTTCATCTACCCACCTAATTTGCATCATTCTTCTGTAACACAACATTTTGAAAGCTTCTGTTCCGTTCTTGTTTTAACTGTGTATCGTCCACACGAAACCACATTCCACACAAATACCTTTCAGGAGTTCTTAACACTTTAATTTATATTCAAAGCTGAACAATTTTAATTTTTTACGAACTGCTTTTCTTCCGATTGATCGTCTGCATTTTACATCCTCTATACTTCTGCCAACTTCTGTTATTTTACAGCCCAAATACTAAAACTCAATAACCACTTTCAATGTGCCATTTCTTAATTTAACTTCTTCTGCATAAGCTGATTTACTCTGACTACATTCCATTATCCTTGTTTTACTTTTGTTAATATTTTTCATATTAACTATTTTCAAGGTATGATCCATTTAATTCAACTGCTAGTTTAGTCCTCTGCCATATATGAAAGAGTTACAATATCTTTACTAAATGTTAAAATTGTGAACTATAATCTGACTTCCAAAGATACATGACAGCTTAGAATATGCAAAAACAGCCAGACCCAAGCACAGAAAATAATTGGAGTGTAAATAACGTTAATGTAACTGGTTGAGTCAAGGCTTCATAAGCTGTTATCAACAGTTCACCTTAGCAAAAACTGAAAACACTGGCATTTGAGGGCAACAGCTTGCAGTAAAGCAAAGTTTACAATATCTTTTGACTGTTATGGGCAAGTTATTTGTTTAGGTAGTTTTATATGACAAGCAATATACAACCTAGAAGTTGTAGGTGGTGCTTTACATGTTGAAGTGAAGTGCACAACGGAACAAGAACCTAGTACAAACAAAGAAAATCCAGCTGTTTTGGGCTGCAGACCTAGACTTACCATAGAAAATCAAAGACCTATAAGTAAGCATAAGTGAAATGCAGAAAGTGAAATGGTGAAGGTGATGAAATCTGGTGCTTTCCTAAGGCAGCAACACAAAGTAAAACTAGGGGTAGAAAAAAAGAGAAATCAACAGTACTGAGAATTTAAAAAAGTGCTGAATTGAATTTCAAACCTTTGACAGATTGAAGAAACTGAAAACTAATTTTAAAGCACATTACATCTGAAAAAATAACAAAAAATAAATACAAGGCTTCAAGAAAAGTAATATTAGATTAATTTTCTCATAGTCAAGATGGTGAAATCTTTTACACAATGTGTCTGATTGTGAAAATATGGACTTAAAAATGATGATGATCTAAGGACTAGAAATAAATGCTGTAGTTTGCAGGAAAGAACAATGAAGTCCTATTTGCAGGGCAAGTAAAGGAGAAAGAAGACAAACTAAAATTCATGCGGCCAAGTCTACTGATATTTTTGCATTTTGTATCACTAATTTCGAAGCATGTGTATCTATAGATAATTTCAATAGAAGTATGCACGAACTATGATGTAAAATTTGATCTTTAGTTTATTATGAGGAACTGTGTCAAAAATTTTAAAGTTGTTCAATGTATTGTAGTAATTTACAGTGCTAATATCAAAAAGAAAATTAACATGCTTCAGAGTGATGGTAACAACTCACTGAATCTCCCACCCTCACCTAAACAGCTACACTGCACCAGCTCAATGTAGCTCTGTGTGTGTGTGTGTGTGTGTGTGTGTGTGAGTGTGAGTGTGAGAGAGAGAGAGAGAGAGAGAGAGAGAGAGAAACTCTAGACTGGAAAAGGATTCTCCCAAGAGCTAGTGAAGTTTTCCGTCTCGTTTATGCACCTCGCAATGACTCAACACTTCAACTGTTTGGTGAGTGATTATCTTTAGTCTGTCACTAGCTGCTCAGCTGTGTATACTACTCAGCTTTCCCGATGCAAAATAAGCACAATAATCACAGTTGCACCATACAGGAACAAGTAAGTCACGACAGGTAAGCACATGCACCCAGCCTTGCTCTATCGATAAAATTCTTCCTCCATAACTTTTTTTTCCGGTAACTTATGGTCACATTTACAAAACAAAAACCAAATATAATGAAAATCACATTTCAAGTATTGCAACTCAGATGTGTGAGCTTTCCCTTACTTACACACATTAAAATTGTAATATTACAGTAAGTGAAAAGTGAATGTTGAAATGGAGGGAATACAGAAATGTAAAATAACTGAGTGCACAACTTAAACAACATATAAGACCGTATTAACTACCTATCATCAAATTGTCAATATTTTAGTTCTTACACTTAAACTCACCAAATGGTTCATAGTGAGCACCTAGGCCACGGTACTGGTCTAGAGCATTCATAACATCATTTCTTGTTGCATCAGGATTCTGGTACTGCAATAAAAACAACAAAATAAAAACCGTATCCAGCTGCCATACAACAATGCATCATCATTTCCTAAGAAACTATTACTGCTAAATATTTTCTAACAAAGGAAACATTATGACACCATTATTTCTGGAGGTTTACTGACCCACTTGCACCAAAAATGGACACTGAAACAGTATACAGGAAACAGGAAAAATCCAAACAATAGTAGACATTCTAAAACTCTGAAACATGTCGCACCTATACAATAATTTACTGGTGCTGCTATACATCAGCGCCCCCCCCCCCTTTTTTTTTTTTTTTTTGCACCCAGACTATCCATTTACACAGTGGTGGATGTACAAGTCATTTCACCATTAAGGCAGAAGAAGACATAAAAATAAATTTCTTGGGCGTTATTAAATACACTGAAGGGGCAAAAATCACGGGATAGTGATATGCTTGTACACATATAGTGCTTTGGTGGAGCTGTCATTTACACTCAGGTGATTCATTTGAAAAGGTTTCTGATGTGATTATGGCTGCATGACACGAATTAACAGACTTTGAATGCAGAATGATAGTTGAAGCTAGACGCATCAGAAATCATTAGGGAATTCAATATTCCAAGTTACACTTTGTCCAGAGAATGCCGAAAATACCTGACTTCAGGTATTACCTATCACCACAAACAATGCGGTGACCAACAGCCTTCATTTAATGACCAAGAACAGTAGCATTCACATAAAGTTGTCAGTGCTAACAAACCAGCAACACTGTGAGGGATGTATGACGAATATATCTGTTAGGACAGTGTGGCAAAATCTGGCATTAATGGGCTATGGCAGCAGACAACTGACACGAGTGCCTTTGCTAACAGCATGACATCACCTGCAGTGCCTCTCCTGGTCTCGGGACAATTTCGGTTGGGCCCCTAGATGACTGGAAAACTGTGGCCTGGTCAGATGAATCCCAGTTTCAGTTGGTAGGAGCTGATGGCAGGTTTTGAGTGTGGCACAGATCCCACAAAGCCATGGATACAATTTGTAAACAAGGCACTGTGCAAGCTGTTGGTGGCTCCATAATGATGTGGGCTGTGTTTACATGGAATGGACTGGTTCCTTTAGTTCAACTGAACCGATCATTGACTGGCTGCTTGGAGAGCATTTGCAGCCATTCATGGACATCATGCTCCCAAACTATGACAGAATTTTTATGGCTGACAATGCACCATGTCACTGGACCATGATTGTTTGCAATTAGTTTTAAGAACATTTTGGACAAGTCAAGCAAATGATTTGGCCACCCAGATCGCCTGACATGAATTCCATCGAAAATTTACGGAATATAATCAAGAGCTCAGTTCGTGCACCACATCCTGCACCAGCCACCTGCAGAGGCAGAATGGCTCAATATTTCTGCAGTGAACTTCCAATGATTTGTGGAGCCATGTCACATGAGTTGTAGCACTATGCTGGGCAAACGGAAGTCCAACACGATATTAGGAGGTATCCCATGACTTTTGTCACCTCAGTTTACAGATGAAAGTTAATTAATGTTGCAGAATATCTTGCAAAACCATCACACTGTCAGCAGACCACAAAAGGGGCATAATAGGGGGAGAACATTTTAACAAAAGCAGATATCACATATTAACCTACTGCAATAATGTAGGTAGTGGTGGGGAGAGACAATGAAGGGACAAAGGGAGGAGGGGGATCAAAATGGTAAACTGTAAAAAAAATTCAGTACAAACAACACAAGCAAAACAAAATTTAACAAATCTGGCATCTATGAGTTAATTGTTGCTCATGTCAAAGTCTATACATATCTCTGAAAGCAGACATCTGCAGGTTAAACCAACCATTAAATTGTACAACACAAAAGTCTGAAAAACAAACTGACATCTCTAAGCATGACGTGATTCTGAAAATATTTTATAAGCACCCCAAAAAACTTAAAACAGCTGACAAACTTCACCATGCACACACTTTAAACCATAGCTTAAAGTAAAGTTATTAAGATTGTTTTATCCTGAAAAACAACCAACCAGCTGTGTTTGTAGTTAACTAGAGACATATAAGCTATGATAATTTACAGTCATTCAGAACAATGAAGAGGTTGTAAACAAAAACTGAACAGGTCATACTGGTGCGTGTAACGATTTGAAACAGAAATCTACTTCAACAGACTGATAGAAAATTTATAATTTTAACATCTGGAATGATGAAAATACAGAATCCCAATGTTCCTTAATGGCATATTATACAATGCAAGTAAATAATGAGAACTACAAGTATCTGTGGGGCTAAGTCGATCTCACAGATGTGCCACATGATAAAGGATTTTCAATGGCAAATTTGTGCTAGTGTTTGCTGAAATATTTGTAAGACTCATAAACGTGTCTTTCAATGACCACTGTTTACTTTAACACTCAGTCTAAAACCAATTATTGTGATTATCAATTGTTTCATATGACAGTGCTCTCTCAATAACTTGAGCGGTCACATCAACCACATTAGTATGTGAACAATGCTCATGCATGTAAGGAGTGATCATCAGTGCCATACTCTTAAGAATGTGCAGATTTTTGTGTCTGTTTTTGTAGAATAAACTGTACAGTTACCTGTTTCTATCTGAAGTCATTTGAAGAATTAAATGAAATCTATAAATTAAATTAAGAGACATGTAAAAGGACTCCTTCCATCAGCCAAATAACATAAAACACAATGATCCCTCTGCCTGCTATATCTTCAATCAAGGACTGCACTCCATATTTAATGTGCTTTTTGGTGTTAATAATAATGAATACAATTTAAAAGATCTGTATTACACAATACCCTACTCTCAAATGAGTATTTTGGTGCATATTATGAAAAAAACTAAATGCCCTCTTAGTAAACTATTTGGAAAAATATATATATATATATAGTTCAGAAGCCCACTCATTATGGAAATATATTGGAACTTGCAACAACAAACAGACCTGACCTCCTTGGAGGTTTCAACACTGAAACTGGTACCAATGACTGTGAGGCAGTCAAAGCAACGATGATCATAATACTACAAAAATGCAACTAAAACGCGTACAAACCTCTACATGTTTAGTGAGCTAGATAACGAGGCAGCTGTGTCATACCTCAAAGAGGAACTTAACACATTCACCTCTGAGCAGGCTTCTGTAGTACAACTGTGGCTCAAGTTTAACCCTTGAGTAGGCGTGCTGATTTTCTTAACACGAGCAGGTGCGTGGTGTATTTTGTACACATGTAAAGAATAGCTGTTTTTTTCCCCCCAAGGTAAACGTGAATGAGCAAAAGCACAGTTTAACCTTGGTTTAATCAATCAATCATAAAATAAACTCATATAAGTTAAATCACTGTTTAATTAAACAATAACACAATGTAGCTTTCGCTGGATCATTCTGTTGCCATGTACAAGTGCTACTCCTCAGCAATGGACCCCTCAGAGCATTAAACAGTGCAGTTGCATCAGACCCCTCCCAACTGCTTATTCAATTACTAATTATCTTGTAGACAACTGCCTCATTGTGGGGTTATACTGCTAGCTCAGAATCTGAGTGATAGATCGTAAATTTTTTCTCACCTAGATCGCAGTTTCTGTGACAACATACCACTTATCACTGTATTAGCTGAGGCAATGATGAAGGAATAGGTAGAGGCTCGCAATTGGAAAACAACAACAGAATGTCACACGACAATGTTATTTGTGATTGGCAGACTTTATACGTAGGCACGCCTGCTCGACAGTTAATAGAATAGCTGACCAAGCACTGGATGGATATGAGCTTAGCAGAACAGTTCATGGTGGGAAACACTTTCCATGATACAAAATCGCTGTAAAGGAATTTCTAAAGAAACAGTAATGACTGCATAATAGTTTAAAATAAAGCATTGTGAAATAGATACAAACATGTTAAATGAAACGTGCTTAGCAGGCAAAACGACAAGATAAGATGTGAAGCCTACTGACTACGATAGCAGGATCTTATTGAAAGATCTCTCACAAAACCTAAGAAATTCTAGTCATGAAGGATGTCAGTGGCACCAGAATAGTGTCAAGATGCTCACAGATGCACAGGAACAGAAACAGAGGGTAGCAAAGTGAAAGTTTAGTGTCTGAGAAACAGTTAAATTCATTAAAATTAAACAATATTCTAGGGTCCAATTATATCTCTATCAGACTGTATACATAATTAGCAGCTGAATTAGCCCCTTATTTAACTACAACACACTGTAGATCCCTTGAACAAACTGTTTCATTCAGCAGTTTGGAGTAAGCACAGGTCACGGCCACCTATATGGAGGTTAGCAGAAGTGATCCACAAAACTACTGTCCAATGTCACTGAAATCCATCTGTTGCATTTTTTTAGCGCATATTTTGAGCTCTATCAAAATGACCTTCATAAAAATTAGCATGGGTTCCACCTCGAACGTTTGTCACATGGCATCCTGAAAACCATGGATCAAGGCAATCGAGTGAATGCTGAATGTTCTATTTCTTGACTTCTGAAAAGCATTTGACTTGGTACCACACCAACATTTTTTAACAAAACTACTATCATATGAGATATCAAACACAATTTGTGACTCGATACAGGATATGTTGGTAGGGAGGAAATAGCATGTTGTCTTCAATGGGGAGTCACTGACAAAAGCGAAGTGTGCCCCAAGGGAGGGAATCATAACCAATGATGTTCATGTTATGTAGCAATGATCTGGCAGACAATATTAATAGCAACCTCGGACTTTTTACAAATTGCCTAGTTACTTAAAATTAAGTACTATTTGAAAAACATTGCACAAATATTGGGTCAGATCTTAATATGATTTTCAGGTGGCACAGAGATTGGAAACTTCCTTTAAATGGGCAGACGTGTTGGATTGTACACTTCACTAAATCCAGTAAAGTACCAGGTGGTTATAATTAAACTTTCCCTATTTAACACATTATAACATGGAAACTAATTACTGTAAGAGTACCAAACTTGGTAGCATTAATGTCAAGGACCTGAGAAAGGGAAATAATGATGCAGAATGAATTCAGCTGAAACACTTTTAATGTGCTGCTACGGTACATCATACCATTACATACTGATACCATTACTGATACAAAAGGGGCTCAATATGACACCCATCAGTGTCCAGAAGATTCTGAAAGCACAGGATTGCATTCTGCACAGCAGAATGAAGCACGTCCATAGGTATGCTGGCTACCTCTCTTGATATGCTGTGCTTCAGATCAGTACATGTTTGAATGTTCCCCTGGTAAACCCAGTCCTCCACGTAGCCCCCCAACCATAAATCACAGGGAGTGATATCAGGTGACTATGCCAGCCAAGCAATAGGAATAATTTGATCATTTCCAAGTGTGTTTCAGAGAAGCAGGTAAACTTCATGACAAATGTGCAGTGGGGCCCCGTCTTGCATGAAAACATTTCAGTTCAATGTGTGTCTCTCCTGCTGGCGAAGCATATCACAGTAACGCTGACCAGACACGCTGCACATCCTTGGTCCTTGAATGCCATCCTGTTCTAAACAATGGGCCAATAATGAATGCAGCCGTGAAACCGCACCATACAGTGACGCGTTCAGCATACAGAGGAATTTCATGCACAGTGATTCGAGGTGAAGAGCCCCGCATTCACCAATTCTGTGTTCACTGCACCCTCAGAGAAAAATGAGCTTTGACTGTCCATAGGATTATCCAGGGCTAGGCCTTGTCAACTTCAATCCTCGCGAGAAAGTGGAGAGTGAAGTCAACATGTTGTCATGTGTCCTGTGGTGCAAGCTGCTGTATGATATGGATCTTGTATGGATACCATTTGAGAATGGTTCGAAGCACCTTCCGTTCAGTGGATCATAGAATGTTCAACTGTTATGACACAGTATGCGCACTGCCTGATGATTGGGAATTGTGCACAGTGTTGTCTGCTATAGCAACAGTGATTTCATCAACCACCTGTGGTGCAATCGGTCATCGGCCTCCCTGTGTAGTGATGTCCAGTTCTTGAGTTGATTCGAACTTTCTCATCATTAGCTTAATTTTGAGCTTGATGTCCTGCAGTATATGTTAATGACAAACTCAACTGCTTGAACATGCCATAAAAGGCTGAAACCTGGGTTGTAATTACATAGACAACAATACAGTCAAATGGTGGTATGTTCATTTAAAAGTTATTGTATGACTGTTGCTCAGTGACGTCAAAAACTGTTTCTTCATCATGTTCCTCCCAGCAGGTGGAGAAAGAGGACCCTTCTGTAATCCTTTCAGCCGCCGATATTCAATGACTGATCACAGTACCCGGTAGCCATAGTTGGAACTGGACAGTGGCGCTGTGACACATGTAAATCATGCACCCCATACTCTGGACATTAATGCTACCAAGTTTAGTACTCTTGCGGTAATTAGTTCCCATGATATAATGAGTTTAATAGGGAAAGTTTAATTATAACTAACCATTAGTATCCTATGACAACAATGTCAATCGATACAACCAATACTTATATAAGAAGAAACAGGAAATCGCTGAAAGAATGTGAGAACATTGTCATTAAAGAAAAAGCTAAATAAATTATAGCAGTCAAGCAGCCACTATATTCAAGAATCACTTTCCTGAAGCATCTGAGATGTTTGACAAGGGTACTACAAGTGATAAAGCAATAGAATATACGCAAGAAGAAATGCCACATACATACAGACAAATCAAAGTTAATCCATGTTCTGCCTCGTAATCAAAAACTCTCAATAAGTAAGTAATATCTTTTAGTACTAAAACCTTGTTTCTCACATACAAGCAATGCATTCAGTTACAGATGCAATACATCACTATCACAAGGGATATTTCCATCTAGACTGAAATATCCGAATGTTTACAACAAACATGGCACAGCAGATGTTAATAGTTACCAACAAGTCTCACTGCATACCTCCTCCTTGATGGTACTGAAAATATCATGCACATAAGAATCATAAAACACCTGTTTCAAAATAAGATACTGAGTCAGTTTAAAATTGGGTTTTTAATGGGCTCTCTAAGAACAGGCCAGTTTTCAATTCAAGAGTCAAATCACACAAAATCAGAATGACAATATACTGCCACAACAGCTATTTTCTGTTACTTTTCAAAAGCATTTTGATTGTGCAGTTCACAGAATTCTTTCAGAAAATTTCAAATATTACAGCATCAGCGATCTAACTGATCTTGTCATTTTTTTACATCCTGTCTAAATTTGTGGATGCATAATGTTGCTTTAAGAACCTCTGGGGAGGGGGGATTTATACAATGAAACAGAACCTTCAGGGGGGTAACCAAGACAGCTGTACCATAGAGATTGATACTATGCTCTTCTTATATCCAAAGGATTTTCCATCGTATATCCACGAAACAGAAACTGTTCACTTTGCTGATGATGCAAGTGTTACAATCAGGCTTGAAAAAGAGTAGCTCCAACACTCAAAAATATAAATACTGGTTCTCTACATCTGGACTTTGACTGAATTTATGTGAACAGCAACACCTGCTATTCAGGTGGCCTACTGTACAAGACCTGACTAAACCTATGGAAATAATGCATGAGGGTAAATCAATAAATGTAACAGAACATTCTAAATTTTTAGATGTCTATATTGATAGAAACCTGAACTGACAGTCACATGTTACAGATCATCTTAAATATCTAAGTGGCAAAAGTGTGTTTATGCTCACAGAGGCTTTTCCATTGTGTGCTGTTACTGGCAGTGGCTCAACATGATGAATCATGAGAGGTCAACATGGTGAATTGTGAGAGAGATGTAGGTAGAGAATGAGATGCTAGTTCATAATTTCATATGGTTAGTAAATGAAATTTGCATGTACTTTGTTACATAAGGCTAGAATTTCACCAGATCACCAGAATTTTCAATAAAATTGGAAATAAGACATACAAATAGGATACTGTGATGATTAATGTGTATTTTGGGCTATGCTACACACCAAAATCTATTTGGGCAATCTTATTTTTGTGCTGGGATTCGTTGGCTCACCAACTCACAAGCAAATTACCACAGTCCAACTTGAACCTAATCTACAAAATGTTTTAATAGGAGAGCTCCAAGAAATGAGAGACAAAATAGAAGAGCCATTTGAACCACAAGGATACAAGTCTATAAAAGGAAACCAGGGCAAAGGGCATTGAAGGAATGCCCCAATTTGGAACAGGATTTGAAGTAAATATAAAAATAACAGATTCAGTAACTGCTTGTCAAGCAATACCACAAAGACCTGTAACTTTTAAACAATGAATAAAACTTACACAATAATAAATCTTCATTCTCCTACAAATGAATAAAGTATCTAACAAAAACAAAGGAAAATTTTGGGACCTTATCAAACAAACCATGAATAGATAAATAAGAGAAATGTGAAAATCTTATTGGGAGAATTCAATGCCTAGTTGGGAAAATAAACAAAATATCAAGACAATTGGAAAATGAAGCCCACATAACATAACAAACAAGAATGACCAAAGGCTCTTAGAACTCTGCAAAGAGCACAGCATCTATCTAAATCAACATACTTCAAGAGGTTGGTTGCTTTGGGGCAGGGGACCAAACAGTGAGGTCTTTGGTCCCATTGGATTAGGGAAGGATGGGAAATGAAGTCAGCTGTGCCCTTTCAAAGGTACCATCCTGGCATTTGTCTGAAGCAATTTAGGGAAATCACAGAAAACCTACATCAGGATGGCTGGAGGTTTGAGCCATTGTCCTCCTGAATGCAAGTCCAGTGTGCTAACCACAGTGCCTTCTCACTTGGTACTTCAAGAAGAAGTCTAAGCTTAAAATGTGGAAATACACAGATTGGAGGAAGGGAGAATGGCAGCTAGACCATGTCTATATACATAAAAAATTTTCATAAGGAAACTTACAACATTAAAAGTATTGGGAAATGTAGATATAGACTCAGGCCACTACTTAGTTAAAATAAAAATCTAATTTGCTAAGTCAGAGGGAAAGAATGGAAAAATCAATAAAAACGAATGGGAGCTACAACCCACATCAGCTAATGAAAAATGACAAATATCAACAAGTAACACACACCATTCACTTGACAGATGATCTAGGAGAACTGGTACCAGGCCTCAAAACCAAGCCAAGAATCTATCTCCCTTGAACACCAGAAAGTAAAAAATTCCATGAAGAAAGACACCAGTCATGATTAAAGCTTCAAAGACAAAAAATGCCATCAACCTCAAAATGAAAGGAAAAGATTCACTCAAAACATTAGGAGACTCAAAAGAGGACTTCATAAAGACATAATAAATTTTATAGAAGGTAATAACAACAAAACCAATTTCAGAAACTACTACAAAATTTTTGGGAAACAACAGCATGAGCCTCCTACACTAATACTAAAGGATGAAGATGGAAGAATGGCACACTGTAACACAGAAAATACTGAAATCATGGCAAAAGCATTTAATAAACTTATGAAATGTAAAGAACTCTTACAAATCAATGTAAATATCCTGATAAAAACTAAACCCACCAAATTTGACCCTCCAACTTTCAAAAACTAGAAAATAATTGTAAAGCATTTGGAGAAGATAAGTTTTTTTCCATGTGGAAACATTCAAGTGATGCAATTAAGTACTCCATGCAAATGGCTCTAACAAAAGTTTGGATAACAGAACAATTCCCAGAACATTGGATAACAGCCACCGTTCACCTAATAAACAAGGAAGGAGATAAGAGCAATCTGGACAACGACAGCTGGACCATTCTGCTAGACTGCACATACAAGATTTTATCCAAAATCTTATATGGAAGAATCATGGAACAACTAGTGTAGGACTTAGAAGAATATCTGGGACGTGTCAGACCATGGAGAAGCTGTGCAGATCAGATCATTAGTTTAAACGTAATTATGGCATACTACAGAAAATGGAACAAATCTCTGTTAGTAACATTTGCAGACTTTTAAGATGGCATATGACTGCCTTAACAGACCTTCAGCATTAAAAATTTTAAGAAAGCTACCACTTCTCTCAAGATGTATGAGACAGGCGAAATACCCACAGACTTCAAGAAGAATATAATAATTCCAATCCCAAAGAAAGCAGGTGTTGACAGATGTGAAAATTACCGAACTATCAGTTTAATAAGTCACAGCTGCAAAATACTAACGCGAATTCTTTACAGACGAATGGAAAAACTGGTAGAAGCGGACCTCGGGGAAGATCAGTTTGGATTCCGTAGAAATGTTGGAACACGTGAGGCAATACTAACCTTACGACTTATCTTAGAAGAAAGATTAAGAAAAGGCAAACCTACGTTTCTAGCATTTGTAGACTTAGAGAAAGCTTTTGACAACGTTAACTGGAATACTCTCTTTCAAATTCTGAAGGTGGCAGGGGTAAAATACAGGGAGCGAAAGGCTATTTGCAATTTGTACAGAAACCAGATGGCAGTTATAAGAGTCGAGGAGCATGAAAGGGAAGCAGTGGTTGGGAAAGGAGTGAGACAGGGTTGTAGCCTGTCCCCGATGTTATTCAATCTGTATATTGAGCAAGCAGTAAAGGAAACAAAAGAAAAATTCGGAGTAGGTATTAAAATTCATGGAGAAGAAGTAAAAACTTTGAGGTTCGCCGATGACATTGTAATTCTGTCAGAGACAGCAAAGGACTTGGAAGAGCAGTTGAACGGAATGGACAGTGTCTTGAAAGGAGGATATAAGATGAACATCAACAAAAGCAAAATGAGGATAATGGAATGTAGTCAAATTAAGTCGAGTGATGCTGAGGGGATTAGATTAGGAAATGAGACACTGAAAGTAGTAAAGGAGTTTTGCTATTTAGGGAGTAAAATAACTGATGATGGTCGAAGTAGAGAGGATATAAAATGTAGACTGGCAATGGCAAGGAAATAGTTTCTGAAGAAGAGAAATTTGTTAACATCGAGTATAGATTTAAGTGTCAGGAAGTCGTTTCGGAAAGTATTTGTATGGAGTGTAGCCATGTATGGAAGTGAAACATGGACGATAACCAGTTTGGACAAGAAGAGAATAGAAGCTTTTGAAATGTGGTGCTACAGAAGAATGCTGAAGATAAGGTGGGTAGATCACGTAACTAATGAGGAGGTATTGAATAGGATTGGGGAGAAGAGAAGTTTGTGGCACAACATGACTAGAAAAAGGAATCGGTTGGTAGGACATGTTTTGAGGCATCAAGGGATCACGAATTTAGCATTGGAGGGCAGTGTGGAGGGTAAAAATCGTAGAGGGAGACCAAGAGATGAATACACTAAGCAGATTCAGAAGGATGTAGGTTGCAGTAGGTACTGGGAGACGAAGAAGCTTGCACAGGATAGAGTAGCATGGAGAGCTGCATCAAACCAGTCTCAGGACTGAAGACCACAACAACAACAACAACCACTTCTCTAAAACTAATTAAACTAATACAACTTACTCTAACCAATACCAAACCAAAAGTCAAATTTAGCGATAAAATGAATACCACACTTGACTCATTTGGAGTCGCTTAACCGAATAGGCACATAAAATTCCACTTTGAAAACTATTCTGTTTGTAACAGGAAACAAACTGACACATTCCATTAACACTGGGTGTCATATGAAATACATGACAAGCTACATTTGTTTGGGCTGGTCTCTGGTACACACTGCAAAAACAATATTACAGATATCTTAAGAAACACCACAGAAAATGCATCTAATGACGATCAGATAATGAGAGAATGGCACAAGGACAATCCAAAGGATTGGAAGAGCACAAAATTATACAAGTTCATACTGCTTGGGATCTGCTGATGATCTTGGTCTCCTTCGCCAACAATGTTCAAGAAACCAGACAACAAGTTAAACTGCTACAAGAAATATCACAGACAATCAGGCTCAGAATAGCATTTAAAAGAAAATGAATGTGTGTGTGTGTGTGTGTGTGTGTGTGTGTGTGTGAACAGTAAAAAACATAATTTGCAAGATAATAATATAAAAATGGTGGAATATTAAGAGCAACATTAAATGGATTACAGAAATTAATGAAGACATAAGAGGACACCAACTACAGTAGATGACCTACTGTACGGCAATGAACATAAACATAATACAAATGAAGATCAGTAGAAGAACTATAGGTGGTGTGATAAAAAAAAAAGATTGAAAGAATGAAGAAATTCTGGGCAGACAGAAGAGCATAAACTTTATATAGCAATAAATTATAACAATCCTTTATATAACCACTGTAGGCCTATTATTGAATCGTATTACTGAAATATTATTGAACTGAATAGGGTTACTAAATAATAACTACTCCATGTATAAACCCTTGTATAATCGACTAAAGTGGTCCAATGAAGGCCATGAAATAAATAAGTTGCAATAATAATATATGTAAATCAAACAAAATATTTAAAACAAAGATGCTGTGACTTACCAAATGAGAAAGCGCTGGTAAATAGACACAATAAAAAAACACACAAACACACGCACACAAGTTTTTTTATTGTGTCTATCTACCAGTGCTTTCTCATTTGGTAAGTCACAGCATCTTTGTTTTATACATATTTTTTTCCCACATGGAATGTTTCTTTCTATTATATTCAAACAAAATATTTATTATCACATACCATGCTTCATCCAATTATAGATTACGATATGTGTGACTTATCAATTCTAAGGCTGCATACAGGGCAATAAATTTAATCTAAGTTTATAATACACATATTGTTACTTTTTCAGACATTACAGGAGGCCACTCACTGAAAAGCAGAATGAACTGGGAGGGGGTAACATCATGGAGAAAGGGGGATCTGCTGGTGCAGGATATGGGGAATGTGAGCTACCAGAGATGGAGCCCAGAACGAATAAGGGAGCAAACAATATGTTGCAAGGATATGACCCTTTCGCATGGTTCAGAGAGGCTGGTGGTGCAGGGGAGGGATTTGATTCCTGTGGCAGGGGGTTGGAATGGGAGTGGCATAGGGATGGATTAGAATGTAGTGCAGGTTGGGTGAGTGATGGAACATCGCTTTAGGAGAGATGGAAAGTATCTTGTGTAGGCTGTATCTCACTTCATGGATGATTCTGTGCGACAAGGAGGTGCTCCTTCATGGCTAATTCTTGGGTTTAGTGGAAGTTTGGGGGTGTTTGAGGATATGGCACAGGAAATCTTTTTTACAGACAAAGTTTGGTGGGGTAGTCACTGTTCTGCGCTCATAGGCAGCACACCGCACCTGGTACACACGGCACTCGGAGTCCACAGCGCAGCTACAACACCTGAAGATGGGCTTCTAACAGAAATTTACAGCTGAAGTGGTATTTTTAACATCTGCTTAAAAAAAAAAAAAAAAAAAAAAAAAAAAAAAAAAAAAAAAAAAAAAAAAAAAAAGTGATTGGGTAATGGAGGCTCAAAATGGGTCGAGAAATTGGAAACAATGCTTGCAAAAGATTTACAGTTGCACATAAGAAATTAGTTCAACTGAAAATGAGAACATAGCTCACAGCTGCAAGCTAGTCCATTAGTCCATTTTCTCTATGCAAATCTCACTGGAGTGGTCAGCACTGACTGAATGTTACAAAAAAAAAAAAAAAAAAAAAAAAAAAAAAAAAAAAAAAAAAAAAAATGCCAAAATCACAAAAGATGTGAGGCTGGGTTGCTTATTGTCAGAGCTGATATTTAATTTGTGTATTGAGGAGACACTGAGAGATATAAACGACTCTTGATGAAAAAAATTTCATGATCCACTAGTAACATATGAGTGGTCCCCAAAAGTAAACAGGAAGTGAATTAGATGCTTAATGAAATGGAACATATGCCAGCTGATCATTACAGTATGAACCTAAGCTAGAAGCAACCTGAGACAATAGTGTGCACTACAGATGGGCATGCTGGATGACTAAGTGTCCAACTTGGGCATGACTCTGGAAGAAGATGAATTATACTGCATCGGAAATAGAACAGATGAAGAATGAAGATGCAAGAAGGCAAAGTAACAGGGGATTTCTATAAAAAGAAACAACAGTTAACACCCAAAAATATAAAAACTGAGACCAAACAAACTTAATTAAAAGCAATGTTTGGGCATATGGTGGTATAACCGTAAAATGTGAACAATGGGAAAGACATAAATGAAATGATCAGAAGCCACTGAAATGTGCTATTATAGGAGACTGTTGCAGATCAGATGCAATGATCAAGTAAGGAATGAAAAACATATTGCGAAGAGTTAAGGAGAAAAAATGGAAACAAAGAATGAATCAAAAAGATCAGTCTGATGATGTTCCCAGCTGGGTACATGTGGCAAAAGCTACAGTGTTTTGTTTTACCTTTGACTTGGGCATAGCTGCTCGAAATTCTGACTACTGCTTCTTAGCAATGTAATTTTACGATTTACCAACTGTTCATTCTGATGAAGCCACCTGTAATAAATGTCTAAATCCAGGTCAATGTACACCTAATGTTAACGTGCAACACATTGGCTGTTTAACCTTATATTGGAATCAAAAAGAGATAATAGTAAGCCACACATTCCAGGATTAATAAACAATGCGTTTCCAAGCTGACAGACCAATGACATCATTTACATGGCAGATATGTGAGCCATAAGGAATGATGAATGGATGACATCATTAACAACACAAAACTTCAACAAAACAAAAACCAACAAACTAACTGGATGACCACAGGGGTAGGAGATGTGGATGAGGATATCCTTTCTTAAGAACATGAAACCTATCAAAAACTTGAAGATATCAGCCAACAGAGGAAAAATAAAACTAACTGAATCGCCACAGGTAGATGATGGTAGATGATGATATCCTTTATTAAGAACATGAAACCTGTTAAGAACTTGAAGATATCAGCCAACAGAGGAAAAATATAGCCCCCCCCCCCCCCCGCCCATGAGGGTAATAGACACGATGTTAAAAAAAAAAAAAAAAAAAAAAAAAAAAAGATATCTTTGCTCCATTGATTTGGTCCCATCTGGGGGAGGGGGAATCATATAGCAGTTGAATAGTCAGACCAGGCTGTAGGAGCTCTGATGCCTTGATGTCAGCATCACACTCATAAAAAGAACAATTGCCAGCAAATGAAGTGGGGGGGGGGGGAGAGGGGGGGGGGAGAGGGGGAGAGGGGGAGAGGGGGAGAGGGGGAGAGAGAGAGAGAGAGAGAGAGAGAGAGAGAGAGAGAGAGAGAGAGAGAGATGTAAAGACAGTGTTGACCATGCAATACTTTTGCATAAACTGGCAAATTGTGGGATTAGGGAAAAAGCTCAACCACAATCCATATCATAACTGAGAGTAGGAAATTGAAGGTTGTCTTTTAAGTCAACAAATAGGGAAGAAATTTGAATGAGCGTAGTGTTAAGTAGGGTGCGGCCACAAGGTTATGTCACAGATCTGTTACTTTTCTTGATGCATCCTACATCAACAATCAGCCACTATATATGACTAAAAAAAAATCTCTCATCCTAATGACACGTTAATATATACAAATGTGATGAAGAGGGTACCATACAAAATGATTTTGCAAACAGTAGAATTGCTGCATTATCCAAGAGGACAATTACAAAGGAATGTACAAATTATTGAACACCAGCTCTTCTGTCAGATGCATCAGAAGTACTACTGTGAATAAAGAGAGAGATTTACAAAGAAAATAGATTGCAACTTAGCCAATGATCAATTTTGTTTCCCAGCATGGAAAGGATCAAGGGAAGCAATCTGAAACAAAGTCAAATTTTGAAAAAAAAAAAAAAAAAAAAAATTTAGAAGTAAACAGAACAACATATACTGCAGTTAACTGAACTAGAACAAGAATTTGATATGGCTGATTGAAGTTATTACTTAAAGCACTGAGCAAAGTAGGGCATGACTGGAAAGACAGATGACTAATTACGAGTATATATGAAAGGGAAACTGGTGAACTGGATATTAATGACAGTAAAAAAGGAGCAAAAATCAGAAGGTGCCCTCTATCACCTTATTTGTTTGATATGTTCATCAAGGAGACACTAAAAACAACGAAAGAAAAGATGATTGGAATCAAAATTAATGGTATACATATTCACTGTGTCAGATTTCCCAGTGACTCTGCAACAGTGGCAGAAGCAGAGAAAGAAGTAAATAAAATGCTTAAGGTCTCAAAGAGATAACAAAAACTACAAATACAAAGAAGACAGAAGTCATGGTCATAGGCAAGAAAGGAGACTGAAATAAGACTGACACAAGCGTAAGTTGTGAGCAACTTGAGGTAGTAACAAAATTTCACTAGGCCTATCTTGGTAGGAATGCAGAGGGGAACAC
This sequence comes from Schistocerca americana, assembly GCF_021461395.2. Taxonomy (NCBI): domain Eukaryota; kingdom Metazoa; phylum Arthropoda; class Insecta; order Orthoptera; family Acrididae; genus Schistocerca; species Schistocerca americana. Next base: position 705,164,246 of record NC_060119.1, on the reverse strand, counting down.
TAGATGTAAAAGGAAATCAAGACAAGAAAACGACAGGCAAAGAGTGCCTTCCAAAATAAGAAGAACCTTCTGCTAAAGAAGCAGATCAGCTTCGACTCTAAGAAAAGCTTCATAAAGACTTTTGTATGGAGTGTCCCGCCATACGAACGTGAAACCTGGTGCTTGGGAAAGCTGTCCCAACATACGTATGTGAAACCTGGCAGTTGGCAAAGCCCAAGAAATCTTGTGCACATCGAAGATGATAAAATTAAGTTGTGAAGGAAAATTACAAGAACTAGCTGGAGGGATAAGGAAATGAATTAGGTGGTTCTACATGAAATACAGAAAAATCCACTGGACACTTAATCGAATATGATATTCTTTTATAAAACATTTCTGAAGGCAAGATCATACAGAAGAAAATGAGGGTAAGATCAAGGACATCCTATTTAAAAAATATGTTTACTGAGATGGGATGTTCTTCACAGATGGAGGTGGTGGGGACAACTGAAGAGAGGAAGCTGTGGCTGCAGAGACCAGGCTTAGTCTAGAAAGAAGAAGAAGAAACTGACAAGTGTCAGTGTGAAAGATGTGGAACAAAATGTATATGATATATTGTAGATAATAGGTTAGGTGGTAAAATCAGCAGACAGCTTTCAAAGAACAGCTTAACACTCAACTACAACAAAATGCAAAGCATGTAGTTTATGACACAGTACTCTTGTAAACATGAAATTTAATCATCCCAATGTGTCAGTCGGTAAAGAAGACCATTTTAAATTTTTAATCTGAAGGTAGATGGAAAGCTCTCTTGGAAGTACTATGTACAAGAATATTTGCTATCTTCATTATGACAGTCTCCACTCTGACACAACCACAAAGGATAGTTTTCTTTCGTGGAGGTATGTACCATCTATGCAACTAAATGAAGGCAGTTTGTTTATTGCCATACGTGTTTCGCTTCTTTTATTTGGGAAGCATAATCAGTGGCCTGAAATAAATGTTTCCTTTTACACATACAATAAATGTATTACGTGGTAGATATAATATGCTGCTCTATTACACTTTGTCATGTTTTTATCTTGTTTCTCGGTAAGATGCAACTTCTGTAGCACAAGTTCCATATTGTGAATGTAACGTTCGGAATACGGAACTTCTGCTACAAAAGTTGCTTCTAAGCTAAAAAGCATGACAAAAACATGACAAAATGTACCATAGCAGCATGTTATATCTACCACGTAATACATTTATTGTATGTATAAAAGGAAACATGTATTTCAGGCCATTGATGATGCTTCCCAAATAAAAGAAGCAAAACGCATATGGCAATAAACAAACTGCCTTCATTTAGTTGTACAGACAGTACATACCCCCACGAATTCTGGGCAACTAGAGGAAAGATGGAAAACAGATAAAAATGATTTACTTTCACTCTATTATCTCATGTGGTAATATATTCTGGGGCAACTCAGTGCACTTACCAAGAATTTTCTTACCCCAGAAAACGGTGGGCAGAATGATCCATGATGTCAGTTTGCCAACTTTGTGAGGCTGGTGTTTGAATGTCTTTGAATTCGAACACTGTCTTCCCTTGATTATGCTGTTTACAACATTCATTTAGAAGAAACTTATATACTTATTCGGTGAACATAAGATAGAAAAATGGCCGCACTTGGATAATATTTCCTTAAGCATTGTACAGGAAAGAGTTCACTATGCATGTTTCATTTTCAGTAGGCTTCAAGTACAACAGAAAAAAGACAGATAAACATAAGGTTCTCAAATCTCTGTTGAAAGGTTTCCTTGTGGTACACTGATTCTATTCTGTAGAGAAGGTCTTTGCATTATGTGCATCATGTGACACTTAGTGCACAGAGTAACACTGGATGAAACTGTCTTGGGCAAAATACATTGTAGACACCACTAAAATTTTAAATGTGTCCGAAAGATGATCTTTAAGACTAATGTTGATTCATTAATGTTGTATGTAAAACATAATGTTTGTTTTTGAATTAATTATATTGTTACAGTAATGGCCTACCACATATCAATATATATTTCTCTTAATATCTATATAGTTTTACAGATGTATGCACGTATGTAAGCTAAATGATACAATCAATTGCATTTCTATACTCAAAAATGGATATTAAATAAATAAAAACTTTTCTCTGTAATGAGTTGTTTATTTCTATAAGCTTGTTTCTTTCTCATGTGATTAATAGTTTTGTTTATAAATTTTCTAATCAGCAGCCTGTAAATTATATACTGACTCAGCTTTGGCTTGCAAGGGCACACAGAAACTGACAGACAAATAAATAAATAAATAAATAAATATGTGAAGTGAAGAAATCTTGTTATCATACTGTGGTCCTGTTGAAAGTATTCACACCTGTTCTCCAACGGCAGTCACACAGTCAACATTTGGATTATGAACTTCATCCTATCAACTTCCACTCATTTATGATTAAGTAGTATTTCTCTGAAAATAAACTATGTTAAGATTTTAACTGAGCAGTTACGGTGGATATGAATAAGGCTAGTACGTTAACTATGAAACATGTACCCAGATATGGGAACTGGTGGAGACACTACACAACTCTTAACATTTACAACAAAATCAAATTGTTAACAACACGGGAAATATTTACAAAATATTGAAACAGTTGAGTCACATCCATTATACACAGCTGATGGTTTTATGTTTCTTAAGGTACGACTTACAGTCGCAAAGTAACAAAAAATTTATTACCTTCGACAAATACTGCTTTATTTTTCCCTCTTCGGAATGAAGCATCTCCGCTTCCTTTGTGACTTCACACTAAGTTATAATCCTGTGAACATACGTTTCGTATAAGGAACTTCGCAATGATACTTTACAAATCCTTGATTATACTGACGCAAAAGGAAACTAGCGACTGAACTACCGTCTTTATTTTATTTTATTTCTTTTATTGTGGTTGACAAAACAGGTTGATTACACGATATTCCTCTAGCGAAATGTCAACACACAAACTAGATTTTATTTAGCATGAATATACACAGCATACTAACCAGTAACACTACCGTTCACGACTTTTTCCACTAATGGTTAAAAATATAATTATTTATTTTTGCCGTTTCACTTACGAACAAAAACACACAGATTTTCTTGTCATTAATTAAACACTCAGGCAACCATATGATTCTGAGACAGAAACTATTCCAGAGATTCTCCGTATAATGAAATACCATAGTGTGATTACAACTAGAGCCCGTCAGAACACCGCTTATTGCAAATGTTTATTACTATATTCTTCTTAAAAATTTTATTTTATTTAAACCAATTCATTTATTATCGCCAAATATATAATTCTTGGAAGGGTCACGACTACGCATGTGGCGCGGATTGCTGGCATTTGTACACGGATGACTCGTATTGCAGACCTACCGGCATTAGACTCCCGCTTTGTATTATATCACATATAACTATTACCGGAATGAGAAGTGTTTACTTGACTAAATCAGAAGTTTTTTTCAGGAGAAAGTGTGGCCCACCAGAGATCTAGGTCCTCCGCAGCTATTGCTTTTTTTTTTTTTTTGTATATACTAAGTCGCCTTTCTTGTAGGTCAAAATGATTGCTTCAGTTTCATTAAATTATAGCTTTTTCCCACAGTCATGTATAATAAATAAGAAATAAAATCCAATATTAGAAATACTGCAGTGTCGTATAAAGTGTGTGAATGAGCGTTGGCTAAAGGAAAACAAGTACAAGAAGTGTGGTCCAGTTGGTTTTGATCTTTTAATTGATTATGATTGATAAAGTATAGAAAAAGAAGTGTATCAATACAAGTTACAATTGTTCTTAACCTTAAGATACTGCCGCATCAGCCATGTCAATGATACGGCGCCCATTCGTAAAATGTTTTCCGCAATCTCGCTTAAGGTGAACGCTGAAGTCATAGGCCTTGCCCTAAACACTTAATTAATCGGGCGGCCAAATGTTGGCAACAATGAACGTCTCAGATTTCCCGCGGCGCACTTTAGCAGACAACAATGATTTCGGTATTCAGTTGAATGAGAACAATGTATACGCGTTTATTTCAATCTGTGCACGCAGTTTATGATGTTCAACGTTGTAAATTTAGTGATTATTTGTTCGTTAATAGGTTTAATTGTAAAAGAAATGAGTGAAAAAAAGAGAAATTACCCTGGTGGAGCTATGAAATGAAGAGATAAACAGGAGAAGAAGGAAGTTATAAACAAATTGCCCGACATTTCTTCATTTTTTCAGAAGTCAGATTCTATGAGTGATTTCGTTTGCAATGGTAAGTACTAGAAACGTATCTATCTCCACGGAAAAAAATACTTCTGATTTATAATTTAGGTTACGTTATGTAGCGTTCCTCGCTGTGTGACATAGGACTTATGAGTATCATTACACGTCGTCACGGAAATGCACTAGGTAAATACATGCGATCAGCGCGTTCACTAGATTTGTACACATGCAGTACGAACCATAAAATACATTCCATAATTTTATGTACACAAGTTTTCCCACATTAGGTATATGGATGTTTAATTTTACACACTTTGTCATACACAATTAACAGGATGGTGATACATTAAATTTGTTTACAACAGTGAGGTTATATCAGGAAGAGATCTCTTCCAGCTAACACATCTTGTGTGGAAAGGGCAATGAAAACTAAATCAGTCAATGTGGATTTTATAAAATATAAAATTTTAACCGATGTAGTACGCCATCACTGTTTGACCTTGTTAGCGCGAAATCACTCAAGACGAACTCATGGTTAACGCGAAAAAAATTTGGCCCTTATAGGAATACATTAGTTCTAATAGTATATTTTTTTCGGTTAACACGAATTCCGGTTCTGGCGAATTACGAACTGTTTATCACTCCCAAGCGTAGTTAAATTACATTTTAACACAAAATTCCAACGTTACAGTATTTTTTTCCGAAATGAACGCGAGACATGTAACTACACAGGTAACTACCCATTGTTGACTCGTTTCTAACGTATTGTAGGTCGGGAGCCGCGATTATCATCAGCATGTATGTTTTACAGATATTTGCGCTTTGTCACACATAATGAAAACAAAATGAGAGCTGGTACCTCCAATAACAAAACAAAAGTTCCTTGGGAGAACTCTCGATGGAACATTCGTTGTAAGTAAAGACGATAATTGAATTTTTAGAGTAAGATCGATGAATTTATGGATTATAGGTTAGACGAAAAGTCTGATTCAGCGATATAAATTCCAAGATGATACGTTCGATGTGTTGACTATGCTGGTTACACATTCCCCAAGACCATTCATTTCGTCTTAGAGCAACTACAAATATTTGTTTCTAACCTGATGCGCCTTGGAAAACATCATAGGTCAATATGCTTACATGGCATTTATTACAACTTTCATTTGCCACAAATGGAGAGAATGAAAAAACAGCTCACCAAAGAAAAGAAATGCACATTTTATGTCGAAAAAGGACAGGAACACTACAGTATAAGTGCATAAGTAACACTTTACAGAAGTGTAACATGACTGAACAGAAATATCTCTCGATATCCACCAAACTCACAGAGGAATGCAAATAGGAAGAGCACAAATACAGAGAGGCCAGTCAATGCACACTGCAGTTTTTGCAGCTATTGCAAATTTATGTTCGTGAGAATTGCTTTTTGCAAACAAATTGCTAACACAGAGCCAGTCACTGTAACGTTCACCAGTGTCTGTGCAGCAGCGAATTATATTTTACATTACGTTTTAAAATAAGTGTACTACTTCCAATCTCTGTGGAGACTTGGTATCCTCGGGACCAAAAAAATCTTTCCTCAGAGATGACGAAACGCCATTCCAGTGTGTTTCTGCCCAAATTAAGCCCTGTACTCCACTATTTTATTCACATTTTGACAACCCCCGTATGATCTAAAGGAATCTCAAGCGTGATGCTTAGAAGCTTTCATGCTGATTTCAAACATCAGCCAATCTATGCAGTGATCATTTGTGCTGTGCTGCAGTACCACTTATGCTTTGTTCATTGCTAAGCTGAATTTCTAATATTACTAGCTGGGTGAGCAAGTTGGCCCGGCACAAAAAACGGTAAAGCAAGAAGCTTTACTGCCCTTTAACATTAATGGTAATTTAATTGATCATCCATGTTTAATTGTAAACAATCTCAGTATTGAGGTTTTAATTGGCATAGATTTCTTGTCAAAATATCAGAGTGTTGTTGACTTTGAAAGAAGCCATTTAAAAATGGTCTTGCCAATAACCGGAGTAATTACAGTCCCTTTTAGTGATAAACATGTAGTAACTGATGATGGAACTTGGGAGCTGCCTATACGAGTTCTGAAAAATAGGAGGTATTGGGACGAGGATGTTAATCTTGGTACAAGTAAGCTAAACACAGAAGAAGAAGAAGAAGAAGCAATTATTTTAGACAAAATAGAAACTAAATTGCAGGAAATCGATAGGATTTCAGCCAATCAGAAGGAAGAACTGAGACAGGTTCTAAAAAGGCATCATAAAGTATTTTCAGATCGACCTGGCAGATTCATAGGTAGCCACTGAATGCTGTAGGGAGGAGGTTGTTCTGTAACCTCTACACAGTGTGGCAGCTGTGCAGTCCCAGCTGTGTGAGATCTTCTTTCCCATTTCAGATCTCACTCACTCTTCATCTTTTCTATCCACCTAAAATTTCTAACTCTTCTTTACAGCATTAAACCAATGAATGCTGTAGGGAGGAGGTTGTTCTGTAACCTCTACACAGTGTGGCAGCTGTGCAGTCCCAGCTGTGTGAGATCTTCTTTCCCTTTCAGGTCTCACTCATTCTTCCTCTTTCCTATCCACAAAAATTTCAACCTTTTCTTTCCAGACATGAAAATTTTCTGTCATGGATATCAAGCCATGAGTTATGTAACCATTCTATCTACCGATTAGTGAAGAAAAATACCTAATGTGACAAACCTAATAGTGACAAACAATAGAGAAGTATGAAGTAATTAAGATAAAATATATTGGAGTAACAAGTATGTGTAGAAACCTGGTAATATAGTAAGTACAAAGTGTTGTTTTATTGGAAATGGTCCACCAACAGTAATTTAAAAAGATATATTAGTTCATGTATAAGCAGGATCTGAAGTGGTAGTGAAACCTAGTGTATGCTGTAGAGCTAACTAATTAATAATAAAAGAGACTGCTTAGTGTTATGAAAAATATGCAGATAAGTTGTAAGGATAAACTCACCTGGTGTAGCAAGGAAAGGCAGTGTAATAGAATTGAGCAGTGTTTGTGGTTGAGACGTGAAGGACACGTCCCTGAAGTATTTATAAGGTTGGAGCTGGCCATTATTTTAGTGTAGTGTGTGACAGGATACACCTACACGTATTGAGGTTATGAGTTGGAGGCGTGAATGCGACCATAGGTACCCTTATGTTATATGAGACAGAGCAGCTCATGGTGTCCTATAGGTTTAAGGAATTTAGCATTACGCTCGTCCATAATTATTTGATGCAGTTTAGTGGTAGGTCTGAGAGAGACTACCTGTGGTTTCAGCGTCCGATTGAGTGGAAATGGATTGCCACGTGAGCAAACTAATCAGCTGCAATACACTATGAATATGAAATCAATGTGCTTTCCTATGCTTTAAATTAATGGAGTGAGTATTACTTAAGTTCATACACTAGCAAAGTAAGTAAGTACATAATGGCAGACGTAAAACATTATTTTAGCTCCGCATAAATACACTTCAAAGTAAGTAAGTACGTAATTTCAGATGTGGAACTGACAACAGCTGAGGACCAATAAGTGGATTTAGTAGTCAACTAAACGTAGTGTGTATTGAACACTCAAAACTGTACTATTACCAAAAGTTACTCACATGTACATGGAAGCTGAGAAAACAACCACTAATCATACTCATACTATCTCTAAGAATAAGGTAATCAAAGATGAGTCAGTTAAGTAAATAAGATGCATATTTGTCAGGAATGTACCGAGCATTGTTTCAGTGTTCCGGCCCAGAAATGATAAATTCAGATTAAATATGATTTATGATTATATGCCTTGAGCATAAAATTTTCTCTAGTAAGTGACTAACGGCGTTTTGAGCCATTTGTTTACCGATTTTATGACAGTTAAGTAACCATGAGAGTAAAATTGAGAAAGGTTCTGTTAACTTTGTTCCAGCAACATACTGAAGGATAAAATGTATATATCCCCATTTCTTTGTGACCCACCCTTAGATATTAAGTGAACAGAGTCTGAGGCACTCTTTTTGTTTGTTCTACAGGACAAACCAGATAATGGCAGCCTGGTAGCTGCGTGAAAGTGTGGAGTGACTTGGACACAACTCACAGTGACCCCTCCCCTTTCCCCCATGTAGTTTAGAGAGAACGTGAAGGACGCACACCATAGCAACTTCCCCTTCTCTACCCTTGTGAATGGAAGTGTAGGACGCCAGCCAAAGCGGCTACAACCACGTGTGTAAAAATTATTTGTGAACTTTTCTTTCAGGTTTAGAAAAGACTGCTAAGAGATATTCATCTGTTTATGTATCATGTTATTTTCTTTGAATTTGTGTATGTAAAAATGTATTTAATGGATCTAAGATTTTCATAATTTTTCAATTTGTATGTGTTTGTTTGTCTAAGGCAATATGTATGCCAAAATATTTTGTTGACTTTGCTTAAAATTTTGAGTAATGACATTGTTTAAAAGGCAGTGAACATGCCCACAATTTAAATAATTAATGTAGGTAATCAGTTTTCTTTAATGTTTCTACAGGTTTATATTTCAATTTTGATTTTCATAGGGAGTTAAACTGTACTCTTGCTTCCCTTTTTGTAATTAAATATTTTTTTTCATTCATTAACATTCATAAACAAAAAAAAATTTAAGTAGAGGGTGATGTAGGGAAGCAGCCTACTCACGCTGTAGTAAATTCACATCAGTTTCCATTGTGTGCCAGCCAGTCTGCTGTAACTAGCTCTGACGTCATAAATGTTGCGCAATACCTTAAAAATCAAGCAAATGAACTAAAACTTTTCTAGCATATCAAAAATAATACTAAATTAATGTGTGTTAAATATCAGTTCGATAACTTCAGCCATTTCCGAGATTTGGACGTTTTTCTGGAAAAATCATTGGCGCAACAGAAAAGAGCTAGAGACTTCAAAATTTATATTTAGATTCATCTTTCATAATGATTTAATAAAAATAGTACTTTGGATTTCACAAATTAAGATTTTAGTGGAAATTCATGATTTTGTGGTTTTCATCTCAAAACTGAAGGAAGCAAGATAGATTAAGTAGGTTAGTAAATAAGGCTAGGATGTTTAGATTTAAATAGGTTGGAGGTCCGCTATGATTATGAAGATGTGTAAAGTTTCTTTTTAGTACCTATAAAATTATAGCGATAGCGGATCTAAAAAGGGACAGTTCAGAGCTCATCTGCTGCGTGCAGGGTAATTAGATTAATTCTCTCGCCCAAAGTATTTAACTTAGCCACGTCAAAATTTTATTATCAATACTTACCTGCGTGCTGAATGCACGTTTAAATTAAGAGCTTCTTCGGCCATCAGCCAAAGAAGCTATAAATTATTATGTATCTTGAAGTGGTGCGTTACTAGCCCAGCGGCTAGTCGGGAGAGCGTATTTGATCAGGCGATCCCTCAGCCGTCCGCACCGCGGCTTTATATATAAGAACACTGCGCGAGGAAGGAAGGCCCCAGTTCTCTCCAGACGCTGAATGACACGCCATCTGTGTCGGGAGTCGCGTCGCATCAGTGTATCTGCTACAGACAGCCTCGGGTGCCGTATTAAGTTACTAGAGATACGTGGAACCATGAAGACATTTTATGTGAAGTGTTAATTCTGGAATGATTTTCATTAACTAGCTTCAGTTTGCGTATTGTCGTATTTTCACGTGCCGTCGCGGGACAGACATTCTACCAAATATTTAGCGTGGTGTTTGATGAAATATTTTCATCAAATTATGGCGAGCATTCTTTTTAACATTTAATTCGGACATTTATAGTTGCATCAGCGCATTAGACTCTGAACTGCTCTGTTAGTTAGGTTGTAGGGATACTTGTGGTTTTTATCAGTGAATTTCAGAATATACTCAACTATTTTGGAAAACCGTTTTTGATTAGAAATCCCGGACAATCTCCTAATTCCTCAGAGCTATAAGCTGCAGCTATAAGAACATTCTCAGGTAAAGTGGGCACTAGGATATCTATTTACTGGCTCCAAGTTTTATTAAATCACTTTCTGGGGGTCACGGAGTAAATAGAGAGCCAGTGTTGAGAACGGCAAAAGACAGCAATAACAACATTCTAAAAGCTAGAAACTGATTCAACACGCAAGCGTTTATACAACTGTAGATTTACTATTATTACAAACTTATACATCCGCCGCCCCACATATGGTGCATCGGCCGGGAAATGTTTCTACAGTTTACAAATAATTTTACAAACTCAACCGCCGCCCCACAGGCTCATTTAAACCACAAGGACTGTTCCCAAAGGCTCCAGAAACCAAACAATGTTTTTCAGTTTATCATTACTCATATTCCAGGAAGGACGGTATAAAAAGTTCAAGGCAATGGCTATGTTATTCTAATATTTTAAATAAACTGTATTGTTACTTTTGTTAGTTGTCTGCAGATGGTCAAAGCAAATCATATTCCTCCACATGGGTCAACAGTGTTTCAGCTATAAGAAATTTTTTACAATATAGATCTGATCATGAAAACTCACAGCAGCATATTAATGTGCTCTATCTGTTAATAATTGGTTACGGGTTAACGTCATTGATACTTTACTCCAACATGAAATCTATAGTAAAATTAATTTGTGGCAAGATGTATTGCATGGTGTTATTAATGTCATAATTACTTTAGCTTCATGCATTTTACCTTTAAAACGCTATAATTCTGTATCTGGAAATTTAATATCAATTTTATGTTTACTATCGAAACTTCTTTTAAAGCCAAAATATGCAATAAATTACTTAAGCCACACTATTAAAAATGAAATTGTTAATTAACTTGCTACTGGAGTTACAGAAAATATTGTTTTAGAAATTAAAAATCCGCAATTTCTGGCAACTATTTAGTCTGTCAAAAACAGACCAAATATCTGTAGATTTTTGATACATCTCGATAGCAAAAATGATGATCATGTGCCTAAGGAAATTAATGTCTGTATTTCCATTTTGGGTTTATATCAGTAGCTGATAGTAGTGCAGAAGGACTGAAAACTGAAATTTTTAATACTGTAAAATAATATGGAATTAATTTGACCAAATGTAGAGGGTAGAGTTACGATGGAGCAAATATTATGTCAGGAGTGTATGGAGAATGAGATTTTCACTTTGCAGCTGAGTGTGTGCTGATCTGAAACTTTCTGGCAGATTAAAACAATGAGCCGAACCAAGGCTCAAACTCGGGATCTTTGCAAGCGCTTATAAAAGAAAATGCGTAGAATTCTGATTATATTCGTTGTGTTGCACGTGCATTAAATTTGATTTTAAATGATGGTGTGGAACATTTTCCTGATGTGTCAATTTTCTGGATAATTTGGAAAATATATATATTCCTTTTTTAACAATAGTATAAAACGCTGATTAGTGTGGAGTAATGATAAATACAGAAAATATAAAATTACCCTTAAGATGGAATGTGCTACTGGATGGTCTTCAAGACATGACGCTTTATAAAGAAAAATTATTCATTAAAAATGAAAACTTTGTTCCAGATAAATTTAATTTCCACTAAAAAATATGAGTGTAAAAGTATAATTAATATTGTAGAGAAGTATGATTTTATAGTGATTTTCACCTTTTTAAATTCATTATTTGAAATCTTTAATCCAGTTTCTAAGGCTCTACAGCTTGAAAATAATAACATGCAGAAAGCTAGTATTTTACTAAGTTATGTTCTGAATAGACTGAGCGAAATAAGAAATCAGAATTCATTCCATGGTTTTCAAGCGAGTCCAGAGAACTAGCAAAAGAGTGGTGGGTGACAACTGTTTTCAGAAATAAAAGATGGAATATAACAAAGCGATATTTTGAAGAGTTATCTGGAGATGAGAGAATTTCAGACCCAGAATCGAACTTCAAAGTCAATGTGTACTATTGCTGTTTAGGTACATTAATTTCTCAAACTAAACAAAGATTTCAAAATCTCTGTGACCTTAACCTTAATAATATATTCAAAGTATTACAGTTGGAGAAATTTCCTCATTTTCAAGTGAAATAATAAAAAAGGAAGTGGGAAAACCGACTGTTAAATACAATAAAGACACGTAATTGGATCTGTATAACATTTAATTTCTTTGGAAATATGCTTAAAAACTGAAATTCAGAAAATCCATTCCATTAAGGAACTCATGGAATGATTACTGATTACATTCAATAGCTATGCATTCAGTTTTCCGTAGATAATAACAGCATGTTTCCAATTTTTTACTCTTGCTATAACAACTGAAACAGCTCAAAGATATTTTCGAATTTAAAATGATTAAAAGCTATCTTAGGACTTCTATGAAGCAAGAACGGCTTTCAGACTTCTCAGTGCTGTCTAAAGAGGCAGAACATCTCTGAAAACTAAAACCGTCTTCAGCTATGGATGATTTAATGAGTAAGTTTGCTGAAAAAAAGGCGAGAAAATATATATTTGAATTGTTTGGCTAACTTGGCTCCTAGGAGCATTAGTCGTTACTAATTACTTAGCTATGTAATCTATACTTAATCAATAAATATTTATTTTATTCAAAATAAGAATTTTTGTTTCTTTTGTGAAAAATCTTTATCCTCCATTTGAGCTTTGCAACAGTCAGATAAAATGGCCCAACAACAAATTTTGGTGCAGGGTCCATCCAAGATAGGTTACACCATTGCCTTAAGAGCAATATAATAGTTATTAAATATTTAGTACAGGAGGGGGAAACTAAAACTCTGGCTGAACACTACCTTAAAAGGAAGGCTGGTATTGTATCTGTATACCAAGTTATCAGAACTGTTATCAAAGTTACACAGACTAGGCTTACTACCTTGGAGGAGCACAGTGATGGTGTTGTAAACTGTTTCTATTATACATTTCGGCCTAAGGCCACACATAAGTAGAGGGTTCAGCTTCTTAACAAAGCATTAGCAGATGATATGAATATGTTACTTACTAATCCTTCAAAGTGCAGCAACTAACTATGTGATGTATTCCAATCATCTGATGGTGACCTGCTAAAACTTGGAGATGGATGTCATATAATTTGTGTGACCTGAGACTGAAGTATATAATACTGAATGTCTTATGATACCAAACCATATATGAAACATATAAATAATCTGTTAATTTACTTAATCAGATATAACAAGGATAAAATTTCAGTGTTTGAATCATTAATCTGACATAATTGTGATTAATTCTAAAACTAGCTTTCTGTTGGATACTCTAATGTTATTCCATTTCTGTTCCCTTAATCACAGGCAACTAGTGTAGGCTGCACCTTACAATAAATCTACCAGGCAGAAAGCCTGTCTAGATAATGTTACCTAAAAGATATTCTTAAATATTGTCTTAAGAAACAGGTCCCACTCCTTTCAAACTAAGCATGTGCTTGTCGACCAGATGTGGCTTTAATTAAAAGAAATAGTATTGACAGTACTTGGGAGCTTTATATTAAATATATTAATAAGAGACAGAACACATCCCCCATAGCAAACAGAATAGATCAGAACACTGTCACAGGAGCAATGAAGTGAATGTGCCAAATTTAAAATAATGCAAAAGCTCAAAGTTTGGCGATTTGTTACAGAAGCTAGAAATTTACCACATACTTCAATGCAAGACGATTTTTAATAGATTCCAAAGCGAAACTCTGTCTCACAATATGGCAGAAAATCTAAAGAGATTCTGGTCATTTGTAATGCACATCAGTGGCAAGACATAATAAATACCTTCACTGCACAATAACGTTACCAATGAGAGTGCCACTAAAGTGAATTTACTAAACATGGTTTTCGTCAAAGAAGACGAAGTAAATCCTCCAGAATTTTACTGAAGAACAGCTGCCAGCATGAGAAACTTAGAAGCAGATATCCTCAGTGTAGCAATGAAACTTAAATCTATACCTACATTACTGTATAAAGACAAGACTTATTTAACATTGATAGCAAAATTCTCAAAACGTTTTTGACCAGTTTACTTCAAATTTTTACACAATACTCTAATAAACTTTCAGACAGTTATAGATTACAAATATTTTAATATGTACATATGTTATATAAATATGTACATGATATACAAACAGGAAAAGTTGTTTTCCAAAAAGTTATTGGCCAACTTACTGCAAAATTTTACAGGATACTCTCGTAAACATTCAGAGGGATATACACTATATATTTTTAATATATTTCTTAAAAATACATACAGGGGAAAAGTTGTTAGCAAAAATCTCCAAAAGCTCTGGACCAGTTTACTTCAAATTTCTATACAACACTCTAAGAAATGTTAGTGTGGACATAGGCTACATATTTTTAATACAAATAACTTATAAATACATACATAATACTGTATATTAAGGGAAAACGTATTAGCCAAAATCTCTGAAAGTTTTTCTTCAATTCACTTCCAATTTTTTAACAATACTCTGATAAATATTGGGACAGGCACAGGAAAAAGTTCTTGACTGGTCTACTTAAAATTCTACATAATACTCTAATAAAGATTTGGATGGATACAAACTATATACCATATTTTTAAGACACTCAGATATAAAGATCTATTTTGTTAGCAACATCTCGAAAAGTTCTAGAATGATTTATTTCGGATTTTTACACAATCTCCTAACAAACATTTGGATGTAGATATGTATATATCTTTTTAATATATATGAAAAGTGAACATATTGTGTTATCTGAATGTTGAAATGATTACTGAACAAGCTACAGCTTAGTTACAAGACATCTGGCATACAACGGTGCCCAAAATTTACTGTTAGAAATGCTCTGATAGCTAAGATTCACATTTGTAAGAAAATAACACAGCTGGGAAATCTGTTCCACATCAAAAAATGCTATTAATGAGGGATATGGTTATCCCTAACAGCTACACATGCTGCATAGCGACATGGCACGGTCTCTGTGAGATGGTTCAAGATCTCTCTTGGCAGTTGATCCCATTTTGCAGGAAGAGTGTTGCAGTGGTCTGGAAATGTCCTTGGTAGAGGCTGTCGTGATGTAGTTCGTCTCCCTAATGATTCTCGGGCACCTTCTATAAGACTCAGATCTGGGTTCCTTGCTGCCCAGTGCATGCAATGAATATCTTCACCTTCAAGAAATTCATCCACCAGAGCAGCTCGATACAGACAGGAAGTCTAGACCAAGTGAAAAGACGACCATGTGGCAGCGGTAGCTCAACTCTGTTCCTCTGAGTGTTTATAGTATTCTTCCAACCACCAACAAAGATATGCAGATCTGTACAGCCATTCAACATGATGCCTGCCCATACCATAACACCATCATCCCACCAAACTGGTCTCTTTGCATGATATTCCTGCGGTTGTATCAGCTACCAGATTCTCTCCAGAGTAATGTGCGACAAGAATCATTTTTCAAACTGAAGTGGAATTCAACCGACTCCACATTATATGGGCTTATCTCTGTGCTGTAGTGAGCGGGATGCAAAGGCTGGGCGTTTGGGAAACAGCCCTGCTATCCTGAGCCTCCGATACACATTTTGTCGGTACACAGGAAATCCTTAGGCAGCTGGAAGCTCTGCAGCCAATTGTCTCGCACATGTACCCTGATTTCGTTCGGCAGTTAAGGCCAGACATTGGTCCTGCTGTGAGGTGGTTATACTTCGTTGCTCTTGCACTGACCTATGACGAACATCTCCTGTGTCTCAAAACCACCGCCAAGGCCTCGAAATGACACTTTTCGGCACATCCAAAGATATTGACACATCAGCCTGTATCTGGGCTGCTTCCAGGCGGCCGAACATTCTATATTGCAAAGCAGGGTCCAAATGGCGTCTTTGTGGCATTATGTTGTCAGCGTCACAAAGGGATTACACTTTGCCCACTGTGAATGGACAAACAAGACTGAGAATGAGGGGTCTCATACAATGCATGTGTTTACCTTTTGGTTGTGCTGCTATTCACACCAGGGAGTACTGCTTTCCTACACAGAGTGAACAAGTAGGGTTTATAGGTAAATATCTATGGTGAACTTGGGCGAGTGCTCACCTTTTCTCTTTTCATTTTCGTATTTTTGTGTTTATGCTTAACTTTTGGAGAGTACCGTGTAGAAAACATGTAAGGTAGGTTGATTCTTTCAAAGAAAAATACAGCAACCACCCACTATTAATAAGGCTAGTTGTTTAAGTGGTTTATAAGATGCACATCTGTTTGCAGTTTACTTAAGTTTTCTGCTCTTTATTCCCCATTGTCTACATCTACATCTACGTGACTACCCTGCTATTCACAATGAAGTGCCTGGCAGAGGGTTCAGTGAATCTTCAATCTGTCTCTCTTCTGTTCCACTCTCGAACGGCGTGTGGGAAAAACGAGCACTTAAATTTTTCTGTGCGAGCCCTGATTCCTCTTATTTTATCGTGATGATCATTTGTCCCTAATGTAGGTGGGTTCTAATGGAATGTTTTCGCAATCGGAGGAGAAAGCTGCTGATTGAAATTTAATGAGAAGATCACGTCGCAACGAAAAACGCCTTTGTTTTAATGATTGCCACTCCAAATCACATATCACGTCTGTGGCACTATCTCCATACTTCGCGATAATACAAAATGAGCTGCCTTTCTTTGTACTTTTTCGATGTCATTCGTCAGTCCCATCTGTTGCAGATCCCACACCGCACGTCAGTACTCCAGAATAGGGTGGACAAGCATGGTGTAAGTAGTCTTTTTAGTAGACCTGTTGCACCTTCTATGTGTCCTGCCAATGAATTGCAGTCTTTGGTTGTCTCTACCCACAACATTATCTATGTGATCGTTCCAATTTAGGGTATATGTAATTGTAATCCCTAAATATTTAGTTGAATTTGCTGCCTTCAGATTTGTGTGACTTATCGCGTAATTGAAATTTAGCGTATTTCTTTTAGTACTCATGTGAATAACTTCACACTTTTCTTTATTCAGGGTCAACTGCCACTTTTCGCACCATACAGATATCTTATCTAAATCATTTTGCAATTCGTTTTGGTCATCTGATGACTTTACAAGATGGTAAATGACAGCATCATCTGCAAACAATCTAAGACGGCTACTGAGATTGCCTCCTATGTCGTTAATATAGATCAGGAACAATAGAGGGCCTATAACATGTCCTTGGGGAACGCCAGATATTATTTCTGTTTTACTCGATGACTTTCTTTCTATTACTACGAACTGTGACCTTTATGACAGGAAATCACGAATCCAGTCGCACAACTGAGGCGATATTCTGTAGGCATGCAAGTTTGGTTAGAAGACGCTTGTGAGGAACCGTGTCGAAAGCCTTCTGAAAATCTAAAAATATGGAATCAGTTTGACTCCCTGCTGCCCATAAACGTGAGAACTACTCCTCAAATAAAATTCTGTAGCTCAGCATAGCACAGTTGTGACTTTAATCATTTGAGATACTTCCTAAAACCAAGCTGAAGCTATGTAAGATCTATGCCAATAAGAGATATGAAATGCTACTCTGTTACTTAGAGGTATAATCCAGGGAATTCCTCTTGTGCAAATTCTTCAAATTAAAATATCAGAATGTTGGTTGGTTGGTTTGGGGAAGGAGACCAGACAGCGTGGTCATCGGTCTCATCAGATTAGGGAAGGATGGGGAAGGAAGTCAGCCGTGCCCTTTCAGAGGAACCATCCCGGCATTTGCCTGGACTGATTTAGGGAAATCACGGAAAACCTAAATCAGGATGGCCGAACGCGGGATTGAACCGTCGTCCTTCCGAATGCGAGTCCAGTGAAAATATCAGAATGTCTTAAATACAATTAGAGAGATATTTACACAGCCCAAATGTGTCAGCACATGTACTGTATTTTATTGTAAATGTGTTGATCTCTTTATTGTGTGTTTGTTTCATGCTTTGAACAGGCAGAAACAGAAGTACCTGGCCAATGAACCCAAGACCATCGCACAATAATTTCAAATTGCTGTAACATGCAATAGCAGCAAGCAGTAATTTTAACCTTATCACTTCCAACTTGTGCCACATGCCTTCTATCAGTATTCTTGATAGTTAAGTAAATTATAAAGCCTGTGAGGAATTTTTTATTAATGATAAAAATTTGTCCTCATTCACTGTCTCCCGTATAGTTACTTCAGGAAATATTTTGAATGATACCTTGTAACATCCTCTCTTTCAGGTATTTATCTGCATGTCGTATCTTGTTTAATAAGTTGTAAGTGTCAGTTTTTGTACGCCTGTTAGGCCAGAAGAGACTTGCTTAGTCATTGAATTTAGTATGTTATGGTTGAGACTCATTCACAATTTAAGATTCAGTACCAGTGGTTAGCTTATGCACTATCGGTAGAAGAGGTTGATGAAACTCAGGAACTGGCTGTAACGGGCCAACCAGTTATAAACCTATTAGCTGAAATTTTGCAAACAATTAAGGTTGTTAGCAACTCGACAGACTGAGATAGCACCGAAGGTTGCAGATATGCCTACAAACAAGGTTAGCGAGGTGATTGCTCAGGTTACAGCGATTACAAATGAGATGGCTCAAACTCAGGAACAATTTTCGAGTGAAATGCGAACGCTTTCTAACGAAGTTGGTGAAATTAAAACCCAACAAGGAATAATAGATATGAACGTAGAACAATTATCTGACAAGGTAACTGCACTTGAGTCACGTAAGTTATTCCCTGGCAGTTGAAGTGGGCTGGGTGCGGCATCTTCACACACCTACCTTAACCAATGACGTAACGGAATTTTTGTAAATGTCTCTATGACAGCGCCTGTGTTATCACTGCTCTGTACGCGGCTGCTGTTTTCTTCTTCAGCTGTTACAGCTTCACAGTTGACAGCTGGCAACACAATTGCAAGCTGTCAAGGGATATTCTTACACCTTCCTGATGTAACTGCTCCTTCTATTGAAAATGTTCGTTGATGAAGTTCGTGCTCCGACCAGCCGGCAGTAGAATGTCTGTATACTGTCTGATGAGGAACGTTACAAAAGAAGTCTGTTCTGCTGCACTATATTCACGCCGAGTCCATATTAATTGTACTGACCATCTCAATTAATCACATGCGCCCCGACGTGTATATATATATATTGTATGTATTTATTAATCTGCATCGTTACACTGATAAAATGTTTCATAAGCATGTAATATTATTTGGTTTGAAATAAATGTCAAACGCGGTAAATTCACATTATGCTGGTTTATTATAGTCAAAGCACATCCTGTCATTGCCTTAATGAAGTAACCTTTCCCTAAGCTGGGTGGAATAAGTTACGTAACTTTCAGTCAAAGAGTTTGCAGTAATATCCAGGTTTCACCAGGTGCTTTACGAAATCTAAGTATTTTCCCATAATTCGATTCTAATATTCACTTCCGTTTTCGTTAAATTACTAAGTCTATCACTCTGGGACAGAGTTCAGTCTTCCATTGATAATAATCAATTTAAGACAAATTTCGGTTCTTTTCCTATCTTGACTTTACGTAATAATATACTCAAAGTTTCTGATCTACCTATTTCAAGCTTAATGATTTATAGCAGATCGCAAATCTTCAAAATGTAAAAAAAACTATCTCGTATCGCCTACGTACAAGAGCACACGTTAAGTAACGACACGATCAAGCAAGCGCTAGAAGCACATTAACAATGTGTAACTTTATCTTCTGTATTCCGCGGTGTCCTCAAAGAGTACTAAGAAGGAGTATTCTTTGAGGTCACTTATTCTACTCCGTGATCCATAAATACACTACTTTGCGATCTAGTTTCACTTTAATTTGATACAAAAGGGTTTTCTGTTTTACTTTCTTTTGCAAAAATGCTAAGTTACTTTGAACTGATTTTCTTTTCTATTTCTTTTTACATTGTCTCTCTTCAGTATACATGCTACTATTCAAGTGATGCTATCACAGTGGGACTTTGTTTTCTTTCTTTATGAAATTTGGATCTTGGGTTTGGGGCTTGTTTATTTTCATCTTTGTGTGCAAAGGAAGCGGCGTTACACTGACTATATATCTATGGAACAGGAACACTGAGAAGAAACTTTCGCGGAAAATAAGATACGCTTTTCAGTGAACTAGAACAGGAGGTGGAAATTGTTCAGCAAAGTATTCTGGCCGCAGTTGCGAATTTACTCTACGAGAATTTGCACGATGAGAATGAAATAAAGAAAGATTTTCAGGCACTGAAGAAGGAGACTGGCTCAGATTTCTCGCAGTGGAGGACAAAGATAGTAAGGTTGTATAACGAATTATGCGAGAGATAAAAGAGGTCCGAGGGGCTATTCGAGAATGTCAGATCGAGCTTCGAGAGACAGAACGAGAACAATCCTCGAGCACCAGATCGCATTGTGATAATGATCCTGGGTCTCAGTCTATGACAAATCATGCAAATTCCGATCATGGTGCTCTTCCACCATAAACTGTTCATGCAACCATGTTGATGGAAGAAAAACTTTTCAAACAGGGCAATTTCAAGCCTTTTCGGCAGGTAAGGAGACACTCCGTTTGTGTTCATATGTGGCTTTGTTAAATGTATTACCAAGATCCTGGAAAGGCATGCAGAAGATCAGTTAGATATCGATCTATATTCGCAGCAATATCTAACTCATGCTGACACAAATCATCCTTGATGCTACCTCATCTGTCAAATCTTATGGAACATGTTTGTAGTCCTACCTTGCCCCCACTCCCTGAGAGGTCAATAGCCTGGTTTTTAACTACGACCGGTTGCTGCTTTCCGACGCCTTAGTGTGACTTGGATCATTACCTGGAGAAATTTCAGTGAGTTGCACTGAGTGTGTACTTCGCCAGTTTGTGTCGTTAGCTGCTGTGCAGTTATTTTGCTGCCCAAAGATCGGCTGCGGCATTGTTGCCGCGCGTCGCCCACTGCTGCGGCTGACTGTTTCTATTCATATTCGGCATAGGGCCTTGTGATGGTGAATTGTAATTCGCTCGTGCGCTGAAATTACCCTGTTGTTTTGGAAATTTCTTTTAAATCGTTTGTTTTTTCCGTTTCCGTTACTGTACTCATTACCTCTCGGTATGTAACTTTGCTGTTGTGTGTACCAACCTTGATGTGTGTTTAAATCAAGTTTTACTGACAGATTTACATAATTTTGTTGTTGTTCTGCCTGATTTTCTGTTTCTCTATTGGGTACCGGTCTTTCCTCATAGATTAAGTCGATAGAATCGAGCACTGACAGAAAATATTCAGTGTCGTGCTCGGGCGTTGTGACTAAGTTTTCTCTACTGTGCGGTGGTAATCGACTTTTCAAAATTTTTAACACATATGCCTTTGATATTGGGTTCGTCCAGTAGCGTGTCTTGTTCATGTATTTTTCACATA
Source organism: Schistocerca americana (assembly GCF_021461395.2). Taxonomy (NCBI): domain Eukaryota; kingdom Metazoa; phylum Arthropoda; class Insecta; order Orthoptera; family Acrididae; genus Schistocerca; species Schistocerca americana. The sequence goes on along the minus strand of NC_060119.1, from coordinate 705,142,717 downwards.
ATCCACGTAGATTACCGTATTTGCCATCGAATGGTGCAGTGTTGAAAGCCTCGCGTCTGAGTCTTTCTTGCAGTGCCTCAGACCAGTATTTGTCGAGGAAAGCTCGTTCAAATTGGATATAAGTGTTGCAAAGTTCAGCCACTTCAGTTGCCCATAAGATCACATCGCCTTGCGTATACGCCACGAAAAATCTAATTTTTTGTGCTTCCGTCCAGTTACGTGGAAATACATGACGAAAAGCACTAATAAAAACAACGGGATTCATTCCTTTACTTTCGGTAGTAAATGCTGGAAATTGTCGATGTCTCAGCAAACCTTCGTCTGCAAAAATAGTTGATAGACTCGTGGCATTTTCGATCGTATTTATGTTGTTATTGTAGTTACCAGTAATTCCGGCAGGTAATTGTTCAGGTATTGGAGTTGTGGGTATGTTTACGTTTTGCAGTCTACAACCGTCACTGGTACCTGCTTTGGGACTCGCGACAATTTGTGAATAGGTACCAGCAGGTTGTGGTTTGTTCACTGTAGCCTGTGTATTATTTACATGCATATTTCGAGATCTGGTAATATTTTCTTCTAAAAGGTTTCGGATCCTATTTTCCGCAGCTTGTAGGTTAATGTTTACTTTGTTCGCGATTTCATTTTCTTTTTTCTGAGTAACCTTTTCCACTACATCTGTGTATAACTTAGTATAACTTACAATCGATTACCTACTTCTCTGCAATGGTGCTACCCTTATCTAGCGTACCTGCTTCAGCTTGACTAATGATATCGCTCAGATTTTCATTAATCTTCTCTCTCTCCTTCTTAGCACATGCTGAGTCAACTTCTAATGTTGCTACCCTTAAAGTAAGCTCTTTTACAGCTAGAGGTAAGCCTTCTAGTCTTTATTTAGTTTGTTGACGACAATGGTTACCTTTTTTACTGTCGAAACCAACTGGTTTTGTCTGGCTTAAATGTTTGTGTTTGCAGCCGTGATTTTCTTTATCTGTTGTTCTACTAGATGGTCATTAAAAGAATCTACCTTCTGTTTTACCTGCGTAATGTTATTGTGAGACTGTGTCTTGCAAATCGTTGAATACTTGTTTTTGCTCCTGCTTCAGTGTATTTAGATCTTGTGTAACAGTGTTTTGTTGCTGCTTAGCCGTGTTCATACCATGTGGGAGGTCGTTTCAAGGTGTGGCAGGGGGCGAAAGACATTCCGGAGGGCTGAACGGAAAGCCTCTCCAGTTTGTCTGACGAACCGGTTTCAGGCTCTGTCTCAGGCTGATACTGATCTTCGGCCTGACATGGCTGCTTGTCCTGTTCCAGAGGTTGCCCCTCAGTCTGCAAGATCCGGGCAGTCGCAGAGGGTGGGCTTACTGGTAGTTGGGAGCTCCAACGTCAGGCGCGTAATGGAGCCCCTTAGGGAAATGGCAGCAAGAAAGGGGAAGAAAACCAATGTGCACTCCGTGTGCATACCGGGGGGAGTCATTCCAGATGTGGAAAGGGTCCTTCCGGATGCCATGAAGGGTACAGGGTGCACCCATCTGCAGGTGGTCGCTCATGTCGGCACCAATGATGTGTGTCGCTATGGATCGGAGGAAATCCTCTCTGGCTTCCGGCGGCTATCTGATTTGGTGAAGACTGCCAGTCTCGCTAGCGGGATGAAAGCAGAGCTCACCATCTGCAGCATCGTCGACAGGACTGACTGCGGACCTTTGGTACAGAGCCGAGTGGAGGGTCTGAATCAGAGGCTGAGACGGTTCTGCGACCGTGTGGGCTGCAGATTCCTCGACTTGCGCCATAGGGTGGTGGGGTTTCGGGTTCCGCTGGATAGGTCAGGAGTCCACTACACGCAACAAGCGGCTACACGGGTAGCAGGGGTTGTGTGGCGTGGGCTGGGCGGTTTTTTTAGGGTAGATGGCCTTGGGCAAGTACAGAAAGGGCAACAGCCTCAACGGGTGCGGGGCAAAGTCAGGACATGCGGGGACCAAGCAGCAATCGGTATTGTAATTGTCAACTGTCGAAGCTGCGTTGGTAAAGTACCAGAACTTCAAGCGCTGATAGAAAGCACCGAAGCTGAAATCGTTATAGGTACAGAAAGCTGGCTTAAGCCAGAGATAAATTCTGCCGAAATTTTTACAAAGGTACAGACGGTGTTTAGAAAGGATAGATTGCATGCAACCGGTGGTGGAGTGTTCGTCGCTGTTAGTAGTAGTTTATCCTGTAGTGAAGTAGAAGTGGATAGTTCCTGTGAATTATTATGGGTGGAGGTTACACTCAACAACCGAACTAGGTTAATAATTGGCTCCTTTTACCGACCTCCCGACTCAGCAGCATTAGTGGCAGAACAACTGAGAGAAAATCTGGAATACATTTCACATAAATTTTCTCAGCATGTTATAGTCTTAGGTGAAGATTTCAATTTACCAGATATAGACTGGGACACTCAGATGTTTAGGACGGGTGGTAGGGACAGAGCATCGAGTGACATTATACTGAATGCACTATCCGAAAATTACCTCGAGCAATTAAACAGAGAACCGACTCGTGGAGATAACATCTTGGACCTACTGATGACAAACAGACCCGAACTTTTCGACTCTGTATGTACAGAACAGGGAATCAGTGATCATATGGCCGTTGCAGCATCCCTGAATATGGAAGTTAATAGGAATATAAAAAAAGGGAGGAAGGTTTATCTGTTTAGCAAGAGTAATAGAAGGCAGATTTCAGACTACCTAACAGATCAAAACGAAAATTTCTGTTCCGACACTGACAATGTTGAGTGTTTATGGAAAAAGTTCAAGGCAATCGTAAAATGCGTTTTAGACAGGTACGTGCCGAGTAAAACTGTGAGGGACGGGAAAAACCCACCGTGGTACAACAACAAAGTAAGGAAACTACTGCGAAAGCAAAGAGAGCTTCACTCAAAGTTTAAACGCAGCCAAAACCTCTCAGACAAACAGAAGCTCAACGATGTCAAAGTTAGCGTAAGGAGGGCTATGCGTGAAGCGTTCAGTGAATTCGAAAGTAAAATTCTATGTACCGACTTGACAGAAAATCCTAGGAAGTTCTGGTCTTACGTTAAATCAGTAAGTGGCTCGAAACAGCATATCCAGACACTCCGGGATGACGGCATTGAAACAGAGGATGACATGCGTAAAGCTGAAATACTAAACACCTTTTTCCAAAGATGTTTCACAGAGGAAGACCGCACTGCAGTTCCTTCTCTAAATCCTCGCACAAACGAAAAAATGGCTGACATCGAAATAAGTGTCCAAGGAATAGAAAAGCAACTGGAATCACTCAATAGAGGAAAGTCCACTGGACCTGACGGGATACCAATTCGATTCTACACAGAGTACGCGAAAGAACTTGCCCCCCTTCTAACAGCCGTGTACCGCAAGTCTCTAGAGGAACGGAGGGTTCCAAATGATTGGAAAAGAGCACAGATAGTCCCAGTCTTCAAGAAGGGTCGTCGAGCAGATGCGCAAAACTATAGGCCTATATCTCTGACGTCGATCTGTTGTAGAATTTTAGAACATGTTTTCAGCTCGAGTATCATGTCGTTTTTGGAAAACCAGAATCTACTATGTAGGAATCAACATGGATTCCGGAAACAGCGATCGTGTGAGACCCAACTCGCTTTATTTGTTCATGAGACCCAGAAAATATTAGATACAGGCTCCCAGGTAGATGCTATTTTTCTTGACTTCCGGAAGGCGTTCTATACAGTTCCGCACTGTCGCCTGATAAACAAAGTAAGAGGATACGGAATATCAGACCAGCTGTGTGGCTGGATTGAAGAGTTTTTAGCAAACAGAACACAGCATGTTGTTATCAATGGAGAGGCGTCTACAGACGTTAAAGTATCCTCTGGCGTGCCACAGGGGAGTGTTATGGGACCATTGCTTTTCACAATATATATAAATGACCTAGTAGATAGTGTCGGAAGTTCCATGCGGCTTTTCGCGGATGATGCTGTAGTATACAGAGAAGTTGCAGCATTAGAAAATTGTAGCGAAATGCAGGAAGATCTGCAGCGGATAGGCACTTGGTGCAGGGAGTGGCAACTGACCCTTAACATAGACAAATGTAATGTATTGCGAATACATAGAAAGAAGGATCCTTTATTGTATGATTATATGATAGCGGAACAAACACTGGTAGCAGTTACTTCTGTAAAATATCTGGGAGTATGCGTGCGGAACGAGTTGAAGTGGAATGATCATATAAAATTAATTGTTGGTAAGGCGGGTACCAGGTTGAGATTCCTTGGGAGAGTGCTTAGAAAATGTAGTCCATCAACAAAGGAGGTGGCTTACAAAACACTCGTTCGACCTATACTTGAGTATTGCTCATCAGTGTGGGATCCGTACCAGATCGGTCTGACGGAGGAGATAGAGAAGATCCAAAGAAGAGCGGCGCGTTTCGTCACAGGGTTATTTGGTAACCGTGATAGCGTTACGGAGATGTTTAATAAACTCAAGTGGCAGACTCTGCAAGAGAGGCGCTCTGCATCGCGGTGTAGCTTGCTCGCCAGGTTTCGAGAGGGTGCGTTTCTGGATGAGGTATCGAATATATTGCTTCCCCCTACTTATACCTCCCGAGGAGATCACGGATGTAAAATTAGAGAGATTAGAGCGCGCACGGAGGCTTTCAGACAGTCGTTCTTCCCGCGAACCATACGCGACTGGAACAGGAAAGGGAGGTAATGACAGTGGCACGTAAAGTGCCCTCCGCCACACACCGTTGGGTGGCTTGCGGAGTATAAATGTAGATGTAGATGTAGATGTAGATGTGTCAAATTACTCAAATTGGTCTTTATACTCTGTTTCATATCATCAAATTTCGCATTTATGTTAGATAGTAGCTGCCATAGCAGTGCTCCAGTGGTTGCTGTCCGCTGTACTTTCCAAGTTAATGTTTGTGTTGCGACCAAGTGGTGTTTGTAACGTGTTGTCAACATTCATATTTAGATTGCTGTCTGATGTTTCATTCATAAGCAGCATGTCGCTCTGGGAGATGCGTGACATTGTTTCGTCAGTTGTAAACATTATGTCGTCAAGGTTATTCTGTTGTGGAGCGTCGTTATCATTTGTCTCTCCTGCGACAGTAATGTCAACACTGAGCAATGCTGCAACAAATGTTTCCCAATTTCAGTATCATTGCTAAACCGCCCCCCTGTCTACTTTGGGAGTCTCGTTGCGGATGTAGATAGATGACGGTGCAGTACGTACATTCATTCTTAATTTTTGAACACATACAGCATCAAAGGATACCAGACAGCGCTCTACATATTTCTAACACCTCGAGCATAGTGCTTAGTTTACGATCTGTCCCTACGGTGATGGGAGTCGCAGAGCATTCTCGCAGTCTTAGGGTAAAATTAGAGACTGAAAGACCCCCTCACAGTGTCATTGACCAACCCGCCCTCCAGCACTGTTACCAATTTAATCTGCAACCGACCAGAAGTAGACCGCTATCTTCCACGTCTCGTGAATGAATTGAGCTGGCCGAGTCCTCACCCTTCCAAGTACACAAGATTTCTCGAGATGCACCCATGTCTAGGAGGTTAGCACCCCTTACCAGTGTATAGTAACAAATTTGAAAGTGATGTGATGTAATAGCAGACGGTTAAGAAGAACAAGAAACGAGTGATTTTTATGTATGACGGAACTCCAGGCAGATGGAGTTCAAAGCATTTTACGTAAATCAACTACGCATTGTGACCGAGCGGTTCTAGGCGCTTCAGTCTGGAATTGCGCGACCGTCACGGTCGCAGGTTCGAGTCCTGCCTCAGGCATGGATGTGTGTGGTGTGCTTAGGTTAGTTAGGTTTAAGCAGTTCTAAGCTCTAGGGGACTGATGACCTCAGATGCTAAGTTCCATAGTGGTCAGAGCCATTTGAACCATCAACTACGCTATCAACTCTAAAGCATTGTTCTAGAGTCTAGGATCAGTACCTGGAATGTATTGGTAAGAGAGAACATAAAGACATGCACCCCTAAGGCTACAACGTCCCGCGCACTTAAAACAGGCTATAATGTGAAATCGCTTGAGTTTCTGACCTATCAGTTGTGTGGAATGCAGCGCTGTTAATATTCCAGTGTAAGAAATATATTGCCAGCTCATAACATACATCCTTCTTGCAGGCTTCTACGATAAACTATGGTATTGAACCGTAAAACGAGAAAACTACTTCCTTAAAACAGTGGCTCTGTGTGATACATGGACAATATAGCTTTCCAGAGATGTATGGCATCCACTGTCCACATCCGGTCACGGTTCAGAAATTATACTATGCCCACATCAGTCTTATACGAAATGATCCTTAGTAACAGAGAATACCTCTTACAAGAAAACAGATAAACACATAGCAGCGGCGTCCGACATCTGAAATTACTTGTAATACCCCCACTAACTTTGTAAACAGCACGTCTGTCAAGCAGATGTATACACAGGGGATTGCAGTATCTCAAAAAACACCTATCGCTAAGTTAGTTATGAAACTAAAGTATCGATTTTACACTTAAGATGCGACAGATGACTGGAGTACATTGCATAAATCTTCGTTCGTTTAGAGGACTGTGTCACGTTTCATCACACTTGAGATGGAAGTCCTCTAATGACCAATAGGTTTACTGTTAACGATCGCAAGTAGACATTGCTCTAAGACCCGCAAAGAACAAGCGGTAGTATACGAGTCGAGCGCAGGCTATGTCACGCATCTGATGCTTCCTGATGGAACATCAGGAAAGAAATGGTCAAATGACCTGCAGCAACTTTCCCTTCTCCCTCTCTCTCTCTAGAATGCATCATCGGTCTACCATTAAATCGCTCCTCGATACAACTCCATCTCAACCGACCAATCCATCCACTCTATGTCGTCCTTCAACGCAGATGCAAGTGAGTTTAGAGGCAGATGGTTCTTTGTCTCCCTGAAAAGCGTCAAATACGGTACTCAACTAGCGTGTATTACTGTTACCTCAATAGACAGGCAGTAGAATGCTGCCTCGACGGAAAAAAGTGACTGTTTCCATGGTTACCTTCGCGTCCATGTCGATGTTTTCTCGGATACCTCTTACTGTCGCATACTTGTCCCCATATTCCATCAATATACACGTATTTTCCGCAACTCTATCGAGTTTTGTATGTCAGTTCTACCCATGCGATCATGATATAACCTCTCGTTCTGTCCTCTAAAGCTGCTTGTAAATGTAGTACAGCTGCCAACACCTAGCGCAAATGCACTGATCGAAGGTATAGTATAGCACTATACTCGATTGTATCCAGTTGCCTCCACCCCACATATTCCACATTTGCAGAGCGTTCGCTCCATTTTCTAGACAGCGTAGTTGATTTACGTAAAATACTTCGAAATCCATGCGTCTGGAGCTCCATCATGCATAAAAAACACCCGTTTCTTGTTCATCTTAACTGTCTGCTATTACATCACAACACTTTCAAATCTGGGGGTGCTAACCTCCTCGACATGTGTGCATCTGGAGAAATCTTGTGTACTTGGATGGGTGAGGACTCGGCTAGCTCCATTCATTCACGAGATGTGGAAGGTAGCGGTCTGCTTCTGGTCGGTTGCAGATTAAATCGGTAATGGTGCTGCAGGGTGGGTGGTCAATGACACTGTGAGCGGTCTTTCAGTCTCTAATTTCACCCTAAGACTGTGAGAATGCTGTGTCACCCCCATCACCATAGAAATAGATCGTAAATTAAACACTATGCTCGAGGTGTTAAAAAAATATGTACAGCACTGTCTGATATACTTTGATGATATATGTGTTCGAAAACTAACAATGAATGGACGTACTGCACAGTCATCTATCTACATTCGCAATGACACTCTCAAAGTAGACGGGGCGGGGGGGGGGGCGGTTTAGCTATGATACTGAAATTGGGAAACATGCTGTTGCAGCATTGCTCGGTGTTGAAATTACTGTAAAATTGCTAAAACTGTTCACACTATCAACTGTGATGCTTATTATTAGAGTACGTTGATGGTGTCTTTTCCACCCCATCTGCCCACTGGTACACTGTTGGTTACCACATAATGATTGACTGACATCCCTTGTTTGAGTTGGAGAAAGAGTGTTGGTGGAGGACAACACCTGCTGGAGATGGATAGCACCGAAACAGCGATCGCATACATGACTGCAATGTGATGAATCAGTCGAAATGGAATGCAGAGCCATAAGCTATTCCGTCACTGTGACAGATGACCTTAAAGTAGAGGACGTCAATCACTTTTGGACAGCAGTTTGGAAACTCACACAACCCCGCCAAACTCTTCCGGTTTCCTTATGTTGTAACTGTCTTTTATTTAAAATCACCAAGTGTGAGTGGCATGTTATGGTAACTGCAGTAACAAGATGATTTACACCGTGCGACGTCAAGTTTTCTGCGAGAGTTTACACCGTGCGACGTCAAGTTTTCTGCGAGAGGCAATGGATCAGAACGTGTTAATGTCGGTTTAGAAACTGACACGGACTTCGAAGCCATGGCAGAAAAACAAAACGTACGGCAGTGTACAGAGCGTATTAGAGCAGAAAAAAACAATATTTCAAACAACGACACAGGGTCACAGGGAGCGCCTCTTGCAACTTATAGTCTGTGGGATATGGTCATCCTCCTACAATATAGCTGATGAAACTTTAAATTGGTCTGTGCACTGGGTCAATACCTGTATATTTAATAGGATAGTCACATGTGCTCGATGCCAGAACACATGCGTTATTTGTTTTCGATATATGGAAGGAGAGGGTGTGGTAAAAATCTTATCGAGTTCTCTATCGGATGAAGTTAGTTGGAGCTTTTGTATTTCGTAATTTTTCTCTGGTGAATTGAACAGAAGGACGGTGATAGGATGTGGGGGTGATAGAAATGAGTGGACCTTGAAGGACAGTGATCTGCAGTACCTGCTTGTAATTTGTAGAAGCACCACAATGTAGTAGCAAAATCCACGTACTACTCCCATTTCCTGTACTGTCTTTTATACTACCTCATGTTGCAGGAGCATGCTTCGTTTCCGTCGAATGGTCCAAACACAATTCTGTCACAGTAATTCAGCTTTACTTGTTTCTACACGGGTTGCCAAAGGTGGTAGATATAGCTTTCTCCAACTTCTACTCAGTTCTGACTTACACTGGAACAATCACATGTGCAAAGCTGTAGGGACGGTAGCGCAGAATGTGAGGGGTAGTTGCAAGATACATAGGGACTACCTAAAACCATGTTGGAATTTTACTGTAGCAGATACGTTCGAGAAAGGTGGCTCGTTTCGAGATATGAGAGTGCCAGAAATATGATATGGCATCGATACAGAATGTGTTGAAAAATGAAATGAAATGTCGTGTCACGAGGGCCTCCCGTCAAGTAGACCGTTCGCCTGGTGCAAGTCTTTCGATTTGACGCCACTTCGGTGACTTGCGCGTCGATGGGGATGAAATGAAGATGATTAGGACAACACAACACCCAGTCCCTGAGCGGAGAAAATCTCCGAACCAGCAGGGAATCGAACCCGGGCTCTTTGGATTGACAGTCTGTCGCGCTGACCACTCAGCTACCGGGGGCGGACATAGAATGTGTTAAAAAATACTGGAGAAATATCTAATGGCGGCGGCGTGAGAGGGGGGGGGGGGTTGCAAATATCTGTTTCATACCACGCTCCTTAGACGAATCACGTTCAAAATTCGAAAATTGTATTACGAGGGTGCACCGTCGGCGAGGTGTAACCGCATTGCTGGTGTGATAATCGACACTCCGGCGATCACCGTCTTTGTTCAGAGTCATGGTATTTGGAAAAACCATGTCATTCGTAGGTGATGCCATATGTGGATTTATAAAGCCGGTATAGCTTTTAACGTGGATACTTGTGTGCACCTGTAGAACCAAGACCGCTTGTGATGGTAATATGGTTGTGTGTGTGTGGTTTTTTTTTTTAATGTAGAGGCTTGTAATACGATTACGCCTCTCTTTCTAAGACACGGTGGTAGCACTCGCAAGAAAACTTATGACACATGTCCACCCATCGTTGATTTTCGGTCAGTATTATTTTGTATTGTCTGCATTCATTTATCGGTGAAGTATTCTACTTAGTAGTAGGCGGTGCGTGATAGGTTTGCCTTGAGCATCAGGCTTATAAAGTATGTGTTTGTGTTCCAACATGTGCAATGACTATGTCCAGTCGTAAGGGAGGTATGGATTTGACGTGCAGTACTGGGACAGTAAAGGGAAGAGTATGTCAAGTCATAAGAAGGGTACAGATATTTCTATTTCCAGAGCCACAGCCGTCAGCAGGGTGTATATCCGATACTTCGCTCATTGTGGAACGTCGTTCAACTGAGACCGCAATCGTAACATTTAGTTGTAAGTACAATGATAAAACATATATGTGACCGGTTTCCTAGGACGATTCTAATTGTGCGTGCATGGCATGCAGCGCCAGTGACGGGAATGATTCACGTTTCCCGTTAATGGCATAAACTGTCCGAATGGAGAGGCCTGTTGGAGTGTAGGAATGTAGCTGATTTAACTGTATTGTCCTCTAGAGAGTTGAATAGTGAACTAATACTTAGTATGTGTTGGGCAGCTTTCGTGAGCAAATGGAAATTTGACAAGATCCAATATGGATATGTGTTTGCAGTGGACCATTGTTCCCTCCCATGTAAATTCTTTATTTAGTTGAGAGAAGGTCAATCGTGGTGTGTGCGCCTAGCAGGTGGACGACACGTTTGCCTGTTCTCTAGATATGAGAAGCACCTTAGTTGACTTTGTAAATTATAGGGATGATTTGGAATCTGTTACATGACTGACAGTGGTATTCACGAGTGGAAATAAACCTTTTTCTCTATTTGTTTCGAGTTCTCATGGAAAGGTCTTCAAAGACGGGATAAGTTTCTAGTTACTCAGTGGTCTAGAGCACACTCCAACGCACTGAAGTTTGGGGTTTGTAGAGAAATAATTTCAATATCTTTGGAATTATGTTGCGTGAGCGATTTGTGGGATACTGCTGTGGAACAATGGTCCAGTGCATTATGGCATAATATTATGACAAACCATGCGAAAATACATGTGTTCTTGTAATCCCAGAGTCTGGAGATGGGTGTAGAAAAGAGAGCAAACAAGCAAGTCCAGACCAGAAACAGTAACACGTTTGAGCCCGAATTTGTAGATCAGTTCTGAGAGTGACTTTGGTCCACTGAGGGCACTCAGGTAGATGTCCACCAACCTCACAGAGAAATATTTAGTGCTGTGAAGGGTATATATGGTGTGGTCTGTCTTCGTGGTGTATGTGCAAATGATGCAAGAGGGTTGATGTTGTATGGTGCAGGATATGAATTGTATGTTTACTACATCGACACGGTATGCTGTGATATATTGCTGCATTGGAGATTGGTTTCAAGCTCTAATATTCAAGATCCTGTCCTCAGTGGGAGAGCAGTGTAATTGAGTAAAACTCTTTCCGTATTTTATGCTATGTAGGGCACTTTGCAAGGTTTAGTTGTTGGTGGAATATCGTGATCAGTGTAAAATAGTTTTTTGCCGCTTGGTGCTTCCACATCGACGACATCAGTAATTTGGCAGGTAAATTCTATAAGAGCCATTCATAGTCCCCCATTCATTCACAAGACATCTTTTGTGCCAGCATATAGGAGTCTGTACATAGTGGTGAGAATGTTTGTGTATGTTGAAAGCAGGAAGGGTAATATATGATGGACGGGGTGCCATGTTAGGACTGCGAGGAAGAACGAATTTGCATTTTTCTTGTTGTTCTATTGATAGTCATGACGATTACAGTACACCAACCCATGTCAATGTTGTCCTTCCAAGCATTACATCCGCAGATGCAGTATTCATTATCACACATAGTGCCAGATGCCTGTCCTTCATATCACTTGTTTGAGAGAATCTTGGGAGATTGCAGCACTTTCCAGAAGCGCTGATTGTAAGACTTTGTCAGATAATTTCCTAGGACTGAGGAGAGTCGAGACATATAGCTGGTGTGAGTGTAGACATACCATAATTTGCAGTGTAAAGTTAGTGTGACTTATGTTGTGGCATGGCCAGAGAAAATGAGTGTGTGTCCTATCGTGAGAGACGTATAGATTCAGCACATAAATAACCACAAGGTTATGAGAGAGATTTTTTTATGTGAAAGATTATGTGCGCTATAGATACTGAGATTCGTTCCAGAACCACTGTCGTCAAGAGGAGACATTACCTGTGCATCGATTGGTGTCAGACTGTAGCAACAACCGTAATATTTCATCTACATCTACATCTGCATCTACACACATACTCCGCAATCCACCATACGGTGCGTGGCGGAGGGTACCTCATACCACAACTAGCATCTTCTCTCCCTGTTTCACTCCCAAACAGAACGAGGGAAAAATGACTGTCTATATGCCTCTGTACGAGCCCTAATCTCTCTTATCTTATCTTTGTGGTCTTTCCGCGAAATGTAAGTTGGCGGCAGTAAAATTGTACTGCAGTCAGCCTCCTTTTCTCTAAAGACTCCCATCCGAGTTCCTGAAGCATTTCTGTAACACTCGCGATATGATCAAACCTACCAGTAACAAATCTAGCAGCCCGCCTCTGAATTGCTTCTATGTCCTCCCTCAATCCGACCTGATAGGGATCTCAAACGCTCGAGCAGTACTCAAGAATAGGTCCTATTACTGTTTTATAAGCAGTCTCCTTTACAGATGAACCACGTCTGTAACTTTGAGGATCCGTCCTTCTGCCCTTCTGATATACAGGTGTCACCTGCGCTTTTTTTCTAGTCGCTCGGGACTTTACGTTGGGCAAGAGATTCGCGATAAATGCAAGCTAAGTAAGGAGTCAATGCAGTAGAGTACTCTCTGTAGAACCGAATTGGAATCCCATCAAGACCTGGCGATTTATTTATTTTCAACCCATTCAGCTGCTTCACAACCACTATGTCCTCCATACGGGTATCTGTACGAGACTCAAACGGCGGTATGTTTGTACGATCCTCCTGCGTGAAAGATTTCTCAAATGCTAAATTTAAAATTTCAGCTTTCGTTTTGCTGTCTTCCGTTGCCAGGCCAGACTGATCCGTGAGTGACTGGATGGAAACCTTCGACCTGCTTATCAATTTTACGTAAGACCAGAATTCCTTGGGTTTTCAGCAAGATCTTTTGCTAACATATGACGGTGGTAGTGGTTGAATGCTTCGTGCATCGCTCTTTATACAGCAGCACGAATCTCTACTAACTTTTTCCTGTCCTCATTCTCCCGATTTTTCTTGTACTGCGAGTGCAACTTCCTTTGCTTCCTGAGCATTCTCTGAATTGCGCTGTTAAACCACGGTCGGTCTTTTCCGTCCATAACCCAATTCTTCGGCACATACTTGTCCAATGCATGATTTACAATGTGTTTAAATTGCCCATAATTCTTCCACGTCCATCATACTGGAAGTAAATGAAGTCGATTCATTTACTAAGTGGGATGCTAAAAACTTCTTATCTGCTCTTTCTAGTAAGAATACTCTCCTAGTTTTCTTGACCGACTTTTTAATTTTCGTAACCATAGTTGTAATGACGACATCATGATCTCTAATCCCTGTCGCAACACTGACACTGTCGATGAGGTCTGGTCTGTTCGTGGCTACCAGATCTAAAATATTTCCAATACGCGTTGGCTGTCGATTTAGCTGCTCAAGACAGTTTTCGGTTAATGTGTTCGAAAGTAATTCACACGACAGCTTGTCTGTACCACCTGCAATGAATCCATAGACATCCCAGTCTATACTAGGTAGGTTGAAGTCACCTCTGACTAATGTAGCATGATCCGGGTACTTCTGCGATACAGAATGTAGACTCCCTTTGAATGATTCTAGAACTGTCACAATGGAACCTGGTGGCCGGTAGTAACACCCCACAATTAACCCTTAAATGCATGATTTTTTATTTCAAGCTGTAAAAATTACCATGTTTAGTTTATAGTGCCTACATTTCGAAAAAAATATTGAAAAATTTTTTAAATTAAATTAACAAAGCACTATTGTTGAAAATCGCTTTGTAGCTGATCAGCTACATTTTGAGTTAACACCTTATGAGCCACAATAAATGTGCTTATTTTGCTCCCTCAATTTTGACCAAATCTCTCGTAATTTAATTGTTGATTATGATTAAATACTTTGTATAGGAAGGGAAAAATCCTAAAATAATAAATAGGACATTAATGTTGTAAATATTGAGCATTTATTGTATATTTTATACACTTTTATATATGAACAATAAGGTATGTAGTTCCAACAGGTTTGTACCCAAGCATGTGATAATCACTTTACATGAAAAGTTTGAAAACAGTTCTTTTGTTTGTGCAAACACAATGCAACTGCACATTTATTACACTGAACCCAGGAAAATCCCTTGCATCCTGGCATTTTGCACCTCTGTCTCACTTGCAAGTACGAAGGCAGGTGAGCTACTTGATCCAGCCTTACATCTTGTGGATTTACATGTGCTGTGGGCCCCTTTGTCTTCTTAGCTTGTATTTGGTTTTCGAGTTCATTACTTGGCCTTCCACGTTTTGCTGAAGTTTGACCTGAGCGACACAAACAGTGAGCAATTTCCATTCGAAATTCGGAGAGTTTCATAGTTCTCCTAATCCCTTTGGTTTCTGCTACTCTCCTATACAACAGCCAGTAATTGACTACTCCCATGTCCAGGATATGGTAAAACAATCTTATATACCATTTTCGAATTTTCACAAGAATTTTATGTCGACCCATTATGCTGTCAAGAAGGTCAACACCTCCCATATGTTTATTGTAGAGCTTAATTATTTGTGGACAAGGTATTGTTATTCTTGACTTTGTTTTTTTGTCATAGCTCCCTGCTTCATGAATAGGCTGCTGTCCAGCAAGTGTAGAAAGCAACATCACACTCTTGTTATCTTTCCACACTACATTTGATATGTCGACACCATCCACTGTTGCAACGCGCTCTACTGATGCACCTCGTGCCATTTTCTCAGCTCAGCTTCTGAAGGGAGCTTGCAGTCTGGCACTCTGTTTCTTCTGACTGTCCCAAGTGAGTAAATTCCTTGTTTATGTAACCATACAAGCAGTGGCAGACTTGTGTAATAATTGTCACAGTACAGTTTGTGGTTCATATTTCTTGGTAGTATCCTACTGAGTCGAACTACAACATTTGCACCTGCACCCAAGTCTTCCTCCCCAGTCACTCTTTTTTCTGGTTCATTTTCATCTCCAGTGAAAATCTCAAAATCGTAGGCATAACCAGATATGCCACTAATAACAAATAATTTGTATCCATATTTATGAGGCTTGTTTGGCATGTATTGTTTCAAATAACTTCTAGCCTTTGTTGAACATATCTGTTCATCAACAGAAACACACTCCTCAACAGGTATTGTTTGAAACCGAGATCTCATCAATTCTATTATGGGTCTTATCTTGAGGAGTCTATCATGACCTTTTTCACCCCTGGGTATCATTGCACTGTTGTCATTGAAGTGAAGAAACTTACGTATTTGCTCATACTGATTCACTGTCATTGTTGTCTTGATCAGATGAGTACCAGTAACTTCTCCCCAGTAATCCCTCGTATTAGGTACATGAACTATTGACATTTCGAGACAGATGCCTATAAATTTTTTTATGTCATCACAGGATAAATCTATTGGTCTATCAGGATTACACTGCACACTGTATCTATGAGACTCTTCGACAATTAGATCAAACAATTTAGATGGAAATATATGTTTGAAGAATTGGTATGGAGTATTTAAGTTTATTACTTCTTCTGGTAACGAAGTATTGCCATGAAATTTTGACTGCAGTTCGGGAATAATCAACTGTTTATCTTTCCAAACCACACTCCTGCTGTTTTTGGTAACATTTTTGCTGCTGCATGGCAGTTTCAGAGCATTATCAGACAACTGTGACGTCGATTCCTTCATTATAACATCAGATTGTCTTGTTCCAGAAACATCTTCAGTCCTAATTACTGGTACTTGACTTTCTTCGTCACTACTGTCACTATCACAATCAACAGATTCTGGAGCAACACATGTCTCATCTTGAATGGAATCGTCAGAGAAACACTCAAGATCGTCATCACTGCTTAGTGGAATCTCTAACCATTCCATAAGCATTTCTTCTTGACTCTTTCGAGACATTTTTACGTCAGCGCCTGAAATGCAGTAAATGAAAAATGTAGCTGATAAGCTACATACACAAAAACAGGCCTCATTTCAAATCTATCGCAAAGACACTCGAATTAACTGTTTACACCATATCTACTTACGTTTTCAAAATGAAAAAGTAATTTTCAAACCCAGAAATCAGTGCACAAACACCAAAAACACACCTCAACTTTCCGCCAAAACACACACTTGGCAGTATGTCCACACAGCTCACTGTCGAACTGCTTCAGCTCGTCCTGCCATCTATGATCGCTATGAAGAACTACTAGAAACTGCAGCGGAGTGTATACACTTAGCTACATAACGAATTTGATCGAAAATGTTTCTCCATATGGAATAAATCGAAGAAAGGAGGTCTGTAGCTTATCAGCTACAGTATGCATTAAAGGGTTAACTTTATTTCCCCTAGCCCTGTTAAACGTGTCCAGATAACTTCACAATCACACTCTACTTCGACCTCAGTAGACTCAATATTTTTGTCAACTGCAATGAATACACCACCTCCTACGGTGTCTAATCTGTCTTTCCGATACATGTTCCAACCCTCACTAAATATTTCAGAACTTCCTATCTCAGGGTTCAGCCAGGTCTCAGTCCCGAGAATAATTTGCGCGCCACACGCTTCCTGGAGGGTAGTACATTCACGAACTTTATTCCGAACACTCTGAAAATTTACTGCTAATATCTTGATAGTTGAAGTGTCTTTACACGGAGCGCGTCCTGATTTCCCTGCCTGCACGCTGACTGGTGAGTCTTCATCAGGACACCTCGCACTACTGCCTAGCCTAAAAAAACCCCATGTGCACGCCACAAGTACTCTGCTACCCGAGTAGCCGCTTCCTTTGTGTAGTGCAACATTTAATTGTAGTTACATTGGTAAATATGTTCCAGGCTTCCAATGTTCTTGTGAGTCTTGTATGTATTTGATGATATGTAGACAACTTTTGTGGGTTTAACTACCAGTACAATTTAGTGATCTGAGCAAAATAATTTTACCACTGAATGTCTTGTCTGCAGAAAACAGTGGCGAATGGTGCTCCCACTGGACCTGCACCGCAGCTATGGGTTATCGCGCCAGCAACGGTAAACACACGCTCGCGCGGTCCAGAGGATGACTTGGCGCTTATTTAGATAGACATGTGACATGAGTATAACACTCTAAGAACTTCCACATGCCATCGGCAGTGGAGTGAGGGTGATAGCTCGCGCTGGCTTGCATCGGGGGAAGGTTTGCGGCGTCGTCGATGGGCTCTGCAAATAGGACTTTGCACATGTCCAGTCACTTCAGCAACAGTGCCTAGGTGAACACGTATTTCGAGTGGATTTTCGCAGGTACCAAGATTGAAAGGGATGTCGCCACGTCATGTTTGCAGGGACCGAACAGGCGCCTGTGCGTCATTTCATGGGGGCTGGCAGTGCATCCCATCATCCCGTCTTCTAGGAGCGTGTGCGGTAGCGTCCTGTGCAGTCCAGTGGACAGGGGGCGGTGCATGCATGTGTTGTTTGCATGTCTGTTGCATTATTTTGCGAGCAGGTCTGTAGGCTGTGCTATGCTTTATTTGGACAGTTTAAGAGTCGATTTCGTGTCTGCAGAGCTTTATACATGCATTATTCAGGAGGAGTTTTCACGTCTGTGTGCTGTGTACTGAAATTATTTCGATAATTTAGGAGTTGTTTGTGTGTCTGTAATGCATTATTTAGGAGTAGTTTACAGGTCTGTAGGCTGTGTGGCGTGAACCCAAGCACATCAGAGCATGTGGTTTGTATCAGTGTGATAAATAAACTATCTCAAATCCCTACCTAAATAAATTGGTCCAAAATAATTAAAGTACATTCCTTCCTCTCTCCAGCAGCCCAGTGCAGGCTGAGTCATTTTTCCCCCTCCAGATAGCCATCTTGGGTTACGTCATGGAACAGACGATGGGCCCCTCTGGTGGCAGTACTGTGTACTAGGTCAGTTGGACTCTAGACCTCGTGGTGGAGACATTGCCTGCAAAATAAAGACTTATGTCCAGCACAGGCTGAGTCCTTTTCCCATCATTTTCCCCCACATCTTGGGTTACATCACAGAATGGACTACTGTGCCCTCTGGTGGCAGTATTGTGTACTAGGTCCAGAACTCATGGTGAACACTGTTTTGCGCCAAAATTCGCCATCTTGGATCATGGTAGTTGTGTCATCAGCTGACGTCATGACTGTCATCTTGGATTACATCATGGAATGGATGACAGTGCCCTCTGGTGGTGGTACTGTGTACTAGGCCAGTTAGACTCTGCACCTCACGGCAAACACACTGGATGGTGGTAGTGCCTCAAATTGTTTAAATAAGACTGGTGCATGATTTCGATAGTTGACTATTAGCAAGCATGTTTGCAGAGTCTTTTAGATGGATTATTACTTCGACAATTTATGAGTTGTTTGGCTCTCAGGACATAAATGTATTGCATTATTTGCGAGTGGTTTGCATGTCTGTAGGCTGTGCAGTGCATTATCTTGGCAGTTTACAATTAGCAAGTGTGTCTGCAGACCGTTATACATGGGTTATTTCGGTAATTTAGGAGTAGTTTACAGGTCTGTATTCTGTGTGGCATGAACCCAAGCACGTCAGAGCATGTGTTTTTTATCAGTGTAATAAATATACTATCTCTTGAAATCCACCCTAAATAATTTGTCCCAAAATAAATAAAGTACACTCCTTCCTCTCTCCAGATGCCCAGCGCAGGCTGAGTCGTTTTTCCACCAATCCCTAGGAAGAAGTGGCGGTCGGATGAAAGGTTAGTGGAGGTAGGTCAAGTAGACTTTTTTCCCCACCATTTTCTTAGGTTAGTAGAGGGGTGTTGCATTGTCCCAATGTAATTTGAACTTCCTGCCATTTTCTTGGGGAAGGGAGGGCGGTTAGGTTAGTGAAGGTAGCCCAATTGACCTCTCTTCCCGCCAAAATTTAATCTTCCCGCCAAATGCCGCCATCTTGGATGACGTGATGGATGCCATCTTGGATGATGTCATGCGCTGTTACCAAGTCAACAGGCCGTCATCTTGGATGACATCATCGCCCCCATCTTGGATACATCTGGGAACAATGGAGAGTGGGTTGTCCCTCTACTTGTAAGGTACACAGAATCTCCTGAGGGGGCCACTACATTCGAAGAACTTACAGAAAGATCAATTCAGAGATAAACGAAACGAAATAGTGCCATAACTACAGGTAACAGTTAGGAATAATAACCAAGAAAAATACGGAAACTGTGGAACAGGTTGTGAATAGGATAAGGAAAATCAATGAATGTACTTATGAATTAGGACAGGATGCTGGAGTCAATGAAATTATTTTGCAAGAAGTTGAGCAAATGGCGCTCAATGCTTTTTTTTAAGAGGTCTGCATGTGGAAATACCAAGATATGTATGGGCAGGAAGTCCGACGGATTTCTGCACAACAGTGTGGTTAGCTACAGAGCGTGTGAATATTGATTACTCGACTGGAGTGCAGGGTAAATAGACATTGTTGTAGGTAGAATAGAAGGTTACAGATGTGGACAAATGGGGCATGTAAGGACGCAGCGTCACCAGCATTAGAGCGATGTGAACTAACTAAGAGAAAGTAATACACACATCAAAAAATGTTTTGCATCATCTCGGTTCCAAGAGTTCCGTAACCTGCACAGAAAATTGGAATAAAGATCAACACATCACTTCCGCCGTTTTTATTGCTCATAAAAAACACACATTGCATGTCGTACCACCATACAGCGAGACCTTCAGAGGTGGTGGTCCAGATTGCTGTACACACTGGTACCTCTAATACCCAGTAGCACGTCCTCTTGCATTGATGCATGTCTGTATTCGTGGTGGCATACTATCCACGAGTTCATCAAGGCACTGTTGGTCCAGATTGTGCCACTCCTCAACGGCGATTAGGCTTAGATCCATCAGAGTGATTGGCGGGTCACGTCGTCCATAAACAGTACTTTTCAATCCATTCCAGGAATGTTCGACAGGGTTCATGTTTGGAGAACATGCTGAACACTCTAGTCAAGCGATGTCGTTATCCTGACGGAAGTCATTCACAAGATGTGCACGATTGTGCCGCGAATTGTCGTCCTTGAAGACGAATACCTCGCCAATATGCTGCTGATATCGTTGCACTGTCCGTCGAAGGATGGCATTCACGTATCGTACAGCCATTACGGCTCCTTCCATGATCACCAGCGGCGTACGTCGGCCCCACATAATGCCACGCAAAACCATCAAGGAACGTCCACCTTGCTGCACTCGCCTGACCGGGTTTCCTCCAAACACGTCTCCGACGATTGTCTGGTTGAAGGCATATGCGACACTCACTGGTGGAGAGAACGTGATGCCAATCCTGAGCGGTCCATTCGGCATGTTGTTGGGCCCATCTGTACCGCGCTGCATGGTGTCGTCATTGCAAAGGTGGACCTCGCCATGGATATCTGGAGTGAAGTTGCGCATCATGTAGCCTATTGCGCACAGTTTGAGTCGTAACACGACGTCCTGTGGCTGCACGAAAAGCATTATTCAACATGTTGGTGTTGCTGTCAGGGTTCCTCCGACCCATAATCCGTAGGCAGCGGTCATCCACTGCAGTAGCAACCCTTGGGGGGCCTGAGCGAGGCATGTCATCGACAGTGCCTGTCTCTCTGTATCTCCTCCATGTCCGAATAACACCGATTTGGTTCACTCCGAGACGTCTGGCCACTTCACTTGTTGAGAGCCCTTCCTGGCAGAAAGTAACAATGCGGACGCGATCGAACCACGGTATTGACCGTCTAGACGTGGTTGAAATACAGACAACACGAGCCGTGTACCTGGAACTGATCGGCTGTCGGACCCACTCCGTCTTGCAGGCGCTGCTCATCCATGGTTGTTTACATCTTTGGGCGGGTTTAGTGACATCTCTGAACAGTCAACGCGACTGTGTTGTGATACAGTATCCACAGTCAACGTCTGTCTTCAGGAGTTCTGGGAACCAAGGTGATGCAAAACTTTTTTGATGTGTGTAGTTTCAGAAGTAGAGGACTGGGTAAGAACAAGGTGTTAAACGCCAACGGAAACCCCAGGTCCACCTACTGTCATTCCCTGTAAGATTGGATGCTACGAAATCGTATGCAGAGGTGGATTGTAGCATAAGAGGAATAGTAGGAAAAAAAGACTGCAGGATATTATTGGACATGGGGCGCATGTGTCAGTCGCCAGTAGTGATCTGGTGAAACATAAGCAATAGGACCCAGCACGGCACAGACTGCATGGTGTGGAGGATAAAGATGTCACACCATTCTCCTCCGTCATTGCCCTCATGGGTGACCCGCATCTTTCAGCCTTTATACTGGGAGAATCACTTAAAACTTGCACTGCAGGTGTTGCGGAAATGGAAAGTGTGGTTTTCACGTAACGGTTTCGTAGTCAGGGATAATATTGCTAGCCAACAAAGATATTATGGTAATATGCATAAAGCATATTTCTTGAACAAATGTACACTTTTTAAATGGAACAATGTCTAATGATATTAACAAACTAAAAGTAGGGTAAATAGACGGTCAGGGGTATCTGTTTCAGGACTGAAGTGCGAGTCGGTTATGAGATATCGTATTTTGACAAGTTTCCGCACTGACACTTGTTTATGCCATTCAACCGGCATAGATGATAGGTACGATGTTTTTATGTTTTCTTACAGTGTGCTTGTGTGTTCCTCAGTGTATTGCGACATTCTAGTCATTTAGTGTGTGAGAACAATTTACCAGTGCAGATAACGCCGACATGCTCATGATGTATGTGGAGTGCAGGGATAATACAGTTAGTTCTTGTACTATGTGCTTGGTAAGATATCCATATAGACATCAACCATCTCGGGAATTATTTATCAACCTCTTCAACATGTTATGTGAAAGCGATTGTGTGGTGTCACCGCCAGACACCACACTTGCTAGGTGGTAGCCTTTAAATCGGCCGCGGTCCATTAGTATACGTCGGACCCGCGTGTCGCCACTGTCAGTGATAGCAGACCGTGCGCCACCACACGGCAGGTCTAGAGAGACGTACTGGCACTCGCCCCAATTGTACAGCCGACGTTCATAGCAATGGTTCACTGACAACTACGCTCTCATTAGCCGAGACGATAGTTAGCATAGCCTTCAGCTACATTTGGTACGACCCAGCAAGGCGCCGTATTCAATTGATATTTATTATGTGAAGCATGTATCATCAAGAGAGATGTTCTACAAATGTGGATTAAAGTTAAGTATTACAGCAACTGCGTCCATTTTCTAAGTTCTCATTTCCTTGTAATGTTCCAGTCCTCACGCCAATCTGCGTGAGCCTAACGCGTGCGTTTCGGCTTCCTCTCGTTGTGACTTGGCTGTCGTGCTAAGTCACAACAGATTGTGTAACACCTGGACAATGTAAAAGAAGGAAACAAGTGACAACAGAAAACTGGGAAATTAATGTTCTTGCTGCTGTTGCAGTTGCTCTGTGCAATTGGATGAGGAAGTGGCATGAGTCAGGGAGGTGTTCCATGCATTCGCCATCGACATAGGTTTCACTCCTATTACATTTCTCTCCATCAAGAGCTATATGTAAACGATTAATGAAATCTTGTTAACTTCTGTACGTGGGCATTAAGATGGGATACTCCAGATGTATCATGTATTTTGTTTAGTGATGAGGCCACATTCACCAGTCGTGGCCATTAAACCACTGTAACATGCGCTATTGTTCTGTTCTCTTGGCTTTGTCAAGTGGACTGTCTGTGTCCATGGACGGTAAACGTGTGGTGTAGGATAGTGACCCATCAGCTCATAGGCCAATTTTTCGTAGAAGGAACACTGAACGCATACAAGTATCACTGCCTTCTAACAGACATCTTCCGCAAATGCTAGAAGACATTCCTCTGCAGACTAGGAGGAATCTGTGGTACCAACATGATGACTGTCCAGCCTGCAGTGCACAAAGTACTGCAGCATGTGTTCACGAATTGTTTCCAAATCCCTGGACTGGATGTAGAAGACCTGTACCTTGGCTAACCCTTTTTCGAGATTTGACGCCAGTACACTTTTGTCTGTCGAGAAGGCCGAGAGATACCGTCTACAATGATATATCTACTACTTTCAATGATATGCAACGAAGTTTTACTGCAGCCTGTTTGGACATCTCCACTGAAACGCCAGTATGTGTGCAGCAGTCTTTCTATAACAAACTGGAAACGATTATTGTCATTTTGAACACAACCAGTGATGGTCAATTGTTTTGTTTCTGTTCAGAATCCATCTAGCTGCTGTACGCTCTTGTGTTATTCTTTAGTATGTGCTACCATGGGTTTTATACAAATGTCACTGTGGGAACTTCTCAAAATACGATATCTCAACAATGACTTGCACTAGAATCCTGCAACAAACACTAATGACATTCTAACTTGCTCTACTTTTAGTCTGTTAATGTCAATAGACGTTGCCATTTAAAAAGTATATGTTTGCACAAAATATGTACTTTCTACACTACTGGCCATTAAAATTGCTACACCAAGAAGAAATGCAGATGATAAACGGGTATTCATTGGACAAATATATTATACGAGAACTGACATGTGATTACATTTTCACGCAATTTGGGTGCATAGATCCTGAGAAATCAGTACCCAGAACAACCACCTCTGGCCGTAATAACGGCCTTGATACGCCTGGGCATTCAGTCAAACAGAGCTTCGATGGTGTGTACAGGTACAGCTGCCCATGCAGCTTCAACACGATACCACAGTTCATCAAGAGTAGTGACTGGCGTATTGTGGCGAGCCACTTGCTCGGCCACCATTGACTAGACGTTTTCAGTTAGTGAGAGATCTGGCGAATGTGCTGGCCACGGTAGCAGTCGAACATTTTCTCTATCCAGAAAGGCTCGTACATGACCTGCAACATGCGGTCGTGCATTATTCTGCTTAAATGTAGGGTTTCGCAGGGATCGAATGAAGGGTAGAGCCACGGGTCGTAACACATCTGAAATGTAACGTCCACTGTTCAAAGTGCCGTCAATGCGAACAACAGGTGACCGAGACATGTGACCAATGGCACCCCATACCATCACGCTGGGTGACACGCCAGTATGGCGATGACGAATACACGCTTCCAATGTGCGTTCACCGCGATGTCGCCAATCACGGATGCGACCATCATGATGCTGTAAACAGAACCTGGATTCATCCGAAAAAATGACATTTTGCCATCCGTGCACCCAGGTTCATCGTTGAGTACACCATTGCAGGCGTTCCTGTCTGTGATGCAGCGTATAGGTAACAGCAGCCATGGTCTCCGAACTGATAGTCCATGCTGCTGCAAACGTCGTCGAACTGTTCGTGCAGATGGTTGCTGTCTTGCAAACGTCCCCATCTGTTGACTCAGGGATCGAGACGTGAGTGTAAGATTCGTTACAGCCATGTGGATAAGATGCCTGTGATCTCGACGGCTAGTGATACGAGTTCGTTGGGATCCAGGACGGCGTTCCGTATTACACTCCTGAACCCACCGATTCCATATTCTGCTAACAGTCATTGGATCTCGACCAACGCGAGCAGCAATGTCGCGATACGATAAAACGCAATCGCGATAGGCTACAATCCGACCTTTATCAAACTCGGGAACGTGATGGTACGCATTTCTCCTCCTTACACGAGGCACCACAACAACGTTTCACCAGGCAACGCCGGTCAACTGCTGTGTGTGTACGAGAAATCGTTTTAGGTGTCGCCACCGGCGCCAACCTTGTGTGAATGCTCTTAAAAGCTAATCATTTGCATATCACAGCATCTTCTTCCTGTCGGTTAAATTTCGCGTCTGTAGCACGTCATCTTCGTGGTGTAGCAATTTTAATGGCCAGTAGTGTATTACAATCTGTTAATTGGATAACTCCAGTCCATTCTGTGAAAATGCAGATCAATAGCACTTTCCATTGCCGCGATATTTGCGGTGGGAGTTTCCAGTGATTCACTCTGTATGCATATGGAGAGTCATAGTACGGCAAGCATCAGGCATAGCACACACGGTGCAGCAGTGGCTGTCTCTGCCCCCATGGCATCGTAGATGCTCTGTGTGTGATGGTGCCAGGCAGTGACGGCCGTATCAGTCACCCCGCAGGCGTGTGGGCAGCACTACTCCGATAGCTCCCAAAGCGCAGTGTGAGCAACAGAGCATCAGAAACATTTACTTTTCTTTGATCGCTGGAAGAGCTGCATTCCACCGCCTATAGGTGACCTTGAAAATGGAATACGGGCTACCTGCACCAGACCCTTAAGAAATATAATACTGTTTCCCTAGAACACAAGTGGAAGCAGGATAAGGAAGCATCGCCTATGCAACGCTGTGAGCAGGTACCAATTAGCCTGCACCCACGCATGCAAGTACCAACTTGCCTATAATCACGTGACAGGAGATAACTATACTCAACCCATACTGACTGAAATAAACAAAAGACACTTGTTGTAACCGATTTTGGCCTATAAAAAAAGAGCCATTTCGGCCCTGAACTTCATTCCAATCTGGACGCTTACAGGATTCAGATCCTCAGCTGCTGTTCATTAGACTGCCTGGGCAACTCCCTGGTGCTAGATTAATAGCAACAATCATCTGTACACCCAGTAGCTATTGATTATACTGGAAAGGGCACTCTCTGCTGCTAGATTTATTAGAAACTGTCTTCCCCCTACACGCAGTGGCTAATGGTTAGTTTGGCCAGTGCGCTCCCTGGTGCTCGATCAGTAACAGATATACTCTCATTCTCATTATGTTAAGATTCTCCTACACTACACAGCCAGTGCATTCTTAACATCTTCAAGACTGGTTCTGCGAGTTCTGAGCCTGTAAAGGTGGAGTGCTGTAGTGGAAATGATGATGCTGCATCATGAGCTAATAACCCCCCCCCCCAATTAGACTTTAGTGATTCTGCAGGTATGTGTGTTTTAATATGATTTCCTTCCATGTTGCTGTGAGGGTATTTTAGCTGAAATCCTCTTTTGCTGCAGAAGGGAGTGTGCTGTCATCCTTGGAGCATAACAGCACACTGGAGGATCTGATGCAGCTCGTCTGTGCTCCAGAGGATGGCAAATGACTTACAAACCCTTTAACAGGCGAATTTTTTTGAACTTAAGTACTCATTCTCTCTCTCTCTCTCTCTCTCTCTCTCTCTCTTTGTGTGTGTGTATGTATGTGCGCGCGTGTGTGTGTGAACAATGTAGTAACCTAACATAATGCTTTTTCTCTGTATGTTGTAGAATTTTTGAATGACATAGCTGCTTTGGGTATGGATGAGGTGCTGCCCAGCCCAGTAACTACACACTCTTTGCTGCAGTCTATTAATGACGTTGATTCAGCACCAAGTTCGCCCACATTAGGTGCTCAAGTAATTGAACCAACTCCAAGTACATCTGTATCGGACATTCACATAATTGAGCTGACCCCTTTTTCCAGTGTGAGCTCATGGGAGATGACACCAGTCATCAAAGGGTAAACACATACTTCCTACACAACAACAATATGTTTGCTACACACATACTGGTAATTATTACTTATGAGAGGTTACGTAGTTTCTTTCTAAGTGCGGTCGATAGTAATGTAGGTATGGAGGCATGGTTTGATGCAGCATTAGCTGCTGATAACTTTCTAAATAGCCTGACACTATACTCTAGAATTTGTTCATGGGGGACTCTGATTACTGAGAAGCAAATATGTAGTAGCAGTAGTAGTAGTAGTTTATTTTCTCTCTGTCCTTCAATGCTACTTATTTACACGTACCTGTCGGCATTAATTATGAGATTTTGGTTTGTTTCTTCCTAGATGCACTTGATGACGATATTAATATGGATGAATGGACTGATGCAGCTGCTGCAGTGATACGATTAAATGATTTAACCCAGTGAATGATTCCATTCTCCAGTATTGGCTGTTGGGGAATAACACCAGTCACCAAGTGGCAAATATATAAGTAGTAGTGCTTCAATTTTATTTCTCTTCTACTGTAACAATAATACTTTTATTGCACACATACTTGAATTGGTTTCTTATGAAATTTTGTTTGTTTCTAGGGGCACTCTATGATAATATTGCGATGAGTCAGATGAATGTTGAACCACAGGCAGATATGGATAAAATATTAGCCAATATTATGGCAAATAATGATGATAATGATGGGATCCCACTGGCCTGAATCAGACACTGTTAATTTCGAGCATAAGTACTACTTCACATTTTTATTACAGACGTCTGTATTTATCGTTTTTACGTAAACTTGGTACTAAACAGTGTTAATCGTTTTTTCTTTGCAGATGTGATGGATGTGTGTGGATGTGATCTTGCATCCGCAACAACTCCATGACTGGACACTATGATGATGCGTTCATCACCTCAGCACAGCCCATCGACAATGCCTTTTGTTCATTTGTCATAGCAGCAGCAGCCCCCTGCCAACTCTGTTGCTGATCACCGCGTAAATCTCGCATCTGCATTGGACTACTCGGTCTTTGTTGAAGCTTTTGGGGACAAGGTCTCACAAGTTCGCATTGACAACACTGATGCAGGGTGCTGAGAATCTGCCACTTTCCTCAGTGCCTGTCAAAGTGGTTTGGGATTCGAATTCCCTGAATTCGTTAACGACCCGTAGTATCCAGCCATTCATGTGCAGTTCTGTGCTGCAAACTTGTGCATCCCATCCAAAGAAGGTAGTGATGTTGTTAAAGAAAAAAATCATTGTCTACATTTGGCGGAGAAACTGTGTAATACCACAAGACAAGTCAATCACAGAGTGGTTTGGAACTATTACTAAGAGTGTCACACTGGGTCATTTTCCCAAAATGCAGGAAAAAGGTTCTGGTAAGGGGCTAAGCCTTGTTTGCCACCTTGTTGTATAGTCGCATGTTTTTGATCCAGATAATGATGGGTGCAGTTTCAATGTCCTTTTGAGAGATATTGCTACCAAACAGGCGTATATTAATGCCCACTATCTAAATGAATTTTGCTTTGAATGGCCACTTCTGACTTGTGATAGAAATTACCCTAAAACGCAGGAGAAATGAGTATACACAAAACATCTAACGGCTTTGAGCATTATAACATCAAAGGCCACTCACTTCTCATTAAACTCCAGGAAATACCAAAACTAAGAAGCAGATGCCGGATTATTCAATTTCAGTTAATGATCTGGGAATAGAAGACGACAGCAAGCCAGAAGATGGCGAGGAGCACACTGTGCAGAAAGGAGTAATGCATGAAGTAGTTGGACTCCTCTAGTTTTCAAAATTAGCCAATCAGCGCCCCAGACACGCAGATTTGTAGCTATTCTCCGAGAACGAGAAGAAACATTATGTCTGGATCAAAAACATGTCTTCTGTATGCTTCCCAATTGAGTAGAAATAAAGGGGCAAGGTATTTTTGCCATATATGCCTCAACTCTTTTACCAAGAGTTTGTATCTAGAAAGGCACCTCATTAACTGCTCTAGTCAGGAGCATGTACGTGTGGAAATGTCTACTGAGGATAAAAAGTTCTTAAAGTTTAAGAACGCCCTCCAGGTACGATGTCCCTTCATCATATATTCTGACTTTGAGTACCTACTAGCTCTTGTGGCGCATTGTGAAAGTGATCCCACAACCCGTCATACTTTCTACATAGAATTACATGTACCATATGCAGCAGCATATTAAGTTGTTTACTCGTATGACTCCAACCTCAACAAATTCGAATTACATGTTCGGATAATTCTGTGAGACCGTTACTCTTTGAGCTCTAAAACTTGTGTTTCATGTTGGTGAGATTTACTGCACCAAAATTTCCATGACTAATTCGCAGGACAATGATGTCTTATACAAACAGGCAGCTGACTGTCATATTACCGGCTACTGTTGGAATGAGAAGCAGAAACTCCGCATACAGACCACTAACATATAATGGGGAAGTTCTGCAGTTCATCCCACAGTGCACAAACTTGAAATACAAATTTCTCTGACACATACATATACATCTTAGTGGGTGTGAGGCTCACTTTCTTTTTGGGCACTTGATAGATTTCAGCTTGAAATATGATAAAGTAAGTCTCATATCTGACACTGTTGAAAAATATATTTGATTTTCCAAGCGAATCATGCCAAAAATAGCGATCCATACAAGCATCTCTGGAAAAACTTGCTGAGACGATTCTGCAGAAGATATGCTTATTACCAGAGCTGCAAATCAGCTTGTGACAAAGAAGGGGGAATCTTCTTATGAATACCTGGATTCAGTGGGGAGACTCCACAAAACCACACTGCCTGACAAAGCTGCATTCCCCAGCAGACTCACAGGCAGCAGTGGATGTTTGACAGGAGTTCGACATTCCTAATTTAGGGAAACATGTTAGAGTGTGCATGAAAACTAATATACGCCTGCCTGTAGACATCGTTTAGAAATTCCAGAGTCTATGACTGGGCTCATACTCTCTGGATCCTGTCTTCTATTACAGCACATCTGAGTTTTCGTGGCATGTAATCTTAAGAAGAACACATGTCAGCATCGAACTGTTGACAAATGTTGATGTGTTGGTCTTGCTCGAAAGCGGGATTCACTAAGAAATTTGTTAGTGTTTGCACAGGTACGTCAAGGTGACTAAACCGTGAATGAGTGAGGAAGTGTACAGGCCATCTGACGATTTAAGCTACACCCTTTACTTGGATGTAAACAATCTGTATGGATGTGTTACGCAACGATCTTGGCCATTTGGAGGATTCTAATGGATGCCTGAAGAGAAAATCGTCAGGCTGAAGGAAAATATCTATATTGTGGGTGCTGATTCTGGTGAAGGGTACCTCTCAGACGCAGATGTGGCTTGTTCCTCCCATTTGCATAACACATACACAGCGATTTGTTGCTTTGTCTGGAATAATTAAGTTTTCGGGATAACTATGGAAAATGTTAGAGAAAGAGAATACCGCAAAACGCATATACTTTACTGTTGGGGGGGGGGGGGGGATGTCATTATATAGCAAGAGGTTACATCACCGGACCATGTCGGTATGTCTGTTCTGAACCTCTCCAAACTTCACATGTATCAATTCCACTAAGAGCTTGCAAACCCAAGCTTTGCTCATCCAGAATTACTTTATATGGATGCAGACAGCTTCATCTACAGGTTGAAACACTGTGATCCATATGAAGTAATTAGATCAGTCCCGAAGTGTTCGCCATGTCTGAATATGCATCTGATAGTCCTTATGGAGTAATACTTCAAAACAAGAAGGTTATAGGCCTGTTAACACGATGTGAATGGTTCACAGATTGTTGAGTTTGTGAGGCTCAGGGTCGAAAATTTATGCATTCTGCATAAATGAACGTAAATCCAAAGGGGGGTCAAGGGTGTGAATAGTACGGCTCAAAAGCTTTCTCGACGAATATTGCAAGAGGTGCCTGCTCAAGCGCCTTCGCACCAATCTGGTGCGCCAAGTAGTATTTCTATTGTGTGGGCATGAGGTACATACTACTCTGCAGCTGCAAGTTGGGCTAGTATGTCATGATGACAAATGACTCATCTGTGGGGATGGGATAGGGACCCTCTTGTAGTTGCGTGATTCAGTTTAGTGCTTGAGAGTGTGTGAGCTGCACCGAAGTTCTAACTGAAATTACAGCGCTCAAGTGACAATTGCCAGAATTTTTTCACTGGGACCTAGCACATAGCCCAACACACTCAACAAAGAGTTCTTGTATTTTGTAGTGAAAGTGGAACAAGCGCTGAAATTTAAACGAAAGTGTTTCAGCAGGAGGCAGGAGAATGGTAACTACAACGGAAATTATAGCCAGCACAGGAGGAATCAATCCAATAACTTTCACAGGAATAATACCAGCAATGGAAACAGTTATCAAAGGGGAAATGACCAGGTAGGAAATTTTAAAAATTGCGGAGGACCAGCAACGCAAGGACAGCATAGCCCCGATAAGAGACCGTGAAACTAGATTTCGCCGCATCTCCGGGCTGGGGATGGAAATCTAGACCAGCGTGAAAAAGGACAAGATGGGCAGCGAATGCGAATTGATGCAGGGAGTTAGAAAGCAGAACTGAAATTGTAGAAAGGGAGATTGTAAAGGAGGACTCGAAACTAGGGAGTAATCGGAGTGAGAGTAACAGTAAAGGGAGAGAAATGTATGGGAAAGACATATTAGGTGACGAGTAAATGGGAATAAAAGATTTATTTGATTCAGGGGAAGTAGAGGCTAATAGCGGGAAACTTTTGGGAAGAATTTCGGTATCAGCTTCTAGACTAGATGTGAGTACAATCTTGGCAGAGACTGCATGTAATGTTATCTCAACTGACATAAAATGATGCAATTGCTGTAATCATTGTGATGTAGGTAGTATTTTAGGAAATGTAGCGACGGAGGTTGAAGTAGATAATAACAATGATCCGTATTGTGTCAATGGATGTGGAGAAGGTTGACAGTATGCCGGGAGGCTAAGTGACTCATTGTCAATGGAAAGTGAGGAGGACATTGCAGAGAATTAATTAGTAGACGAGGACTGTGATGCCGCTGGCTTACATGTGTCGGAAGAGAGAATCAAACCTTTCATTTCTGTAGAGGGAGACGAGCCAATGGTTTTAGATGCTGATAAAATGTCAATGAGTTGAAACTTTCTGGCAGATTAAAACTGTGTGCCGGATCGAGACTCGAGCTCGGGACTTTGGCCTTTCGCGGGCAAGTGCTCTACCATCTGAGCTACCCAAGCACGACTCTCGCCCCCTCCTCACAGCTTTACTTCTGCCAGTACCTCGTCTCCTACCTTCCAAACTTTACAGAAGCTCTCCTGCGAACCTTGCAGAACTAGCACTCCTGAAAGAAAGGATATTGCGGAGACATGGCTTAGCCACAGCCTGGAGGATGTTTCCAGAATGAGATTTTTTCCGCTGCTGAGTGAAAATCTCATTCTGGAAACATCCCCCAGGCTGTGGCTAAGCCATGTCTCCGCAATATCCTTTCTTTCAGGAGTGCTAGTTCTGCAAGGTTCTCAGGAGAGCTTCTGTGAAGCTTGTAAAGTAGGAGACGAGGTACTGGCGGAAGTAAAGCTGCGAGGACAGGGCGTGAGTCGTGCTTGGGTAGCTCAGATGATAGAGCACTTGCCCGCGAAAGGCAAAGGTCCCGAGTTCGAGTCTCGGTCTGGCACACAGTTTTAATCTGCCTGGAAGTTTCATATCAGCGCACACTCCGCTGCAGAGTGAAAATCTCATTCTGTCAATAAGTTGTTCTGAGTCAGACACGGAGCATACAGAAAGAAACTATGGGGAAACTATTGAGCTACATCCCGAAATTAACACTACGTAATATGTAAAGGAGGAAGGGAAAAAAACAGTGATAATGATTGGAAGTCATGTAGGAAAATTTTCAAATCACTGTTGTCGAAACTGTGAGATACTGAAAAGATTAAAGTGGCAAGAGTGCTTAGCGGAAGGAGGGAGGAGTTAGGCGCAAGAGAAGCGAATGATGAATGGTTTACAAGAGATTGTGAAGTCGCAAAGATGTCAGTGGTTAACATCTACGATGTGAATATAGGGGGTCAGGCCTTAGTGCATGGGCGAAGACAAGTCCTAACTTGATGGAAATGGAGAGTCCCAGTAATTCAGGAGTGCTCTGCGGTAGCAAGAAAGATTTAAGCATAAATAGAGATTTAATGGCAAACGATGTCGGCGAAGGCGATGTAGCATCTGTCTCATCAACTGGAGACAGTCGAGGTCATAGGTCGGAGGAATCAGATGTATTATTCATCAGGTTACTCTCCATTCAGAGGCTGTTGCACGCAGCGTCTGTTATATTGACTTGTAAAAGTAGAGTTCAGCTATCAGTCGTTCTTTGGAATTTTTATTGGCAGATCTAGATTTCAGATAGAAACTAGCAGTTCTCAATGCACTATCATTTTTGATCAATGCATGTAATGCCTGTTGGTCGGGCTTCATCCACAGTTCATTGAATACGCATTCAATGAACTGTGGATGAAGCCCGACCAACAGGCATTACATGCATTGATCAAAAATGATAGTGCATTGAGAATTACTAGTTTCTAGCTGAAATCTAGATCTGCCAATAAAAATTCCGAAGGACGACTGATAGCTGAAATCTATTATTTTCAAGTCAAGATGAAGTGTTGTTAGAGGAAGGCGAAAAGGGTGACGTAAATGATCATACTTTATATATAGAGGGTAACACTACGGAGAGAACTGCAGCCGTGGAAAAGGTGTGTACGTTAAATTCTGACCCAGTCGCTGGTTTTGAATGACGAAGCCGAATTATATTGGAATACAAAGGATGAGACGATTACACTTGGAGGACTGAAGATTACGTAGTCAAAATTACAGACATCAAACATGTATGTTGGATTTTGAACAGGTCAAGTCAGGTAAGCAACTTGAAAAGAGAAAAAGCGAACTGGGGGTGAATCAGAATCAGAAACATAAGCTTAAATTTTAAAAAAAATGGTCTAATAGGGGAAGGACATGTCACCCACATCCGAATTATAACCAGTTGCAGGATTCAAAACCGGGAAAACAGCTCAGTTTGGAAAATGTGAACAAATTACGTTTGTAAATAGAGAAATAAGAGATTAAGAAAGAATAAAATTTAATTGTATATAAATATTCCTTGTTTAGATTGGTAAATTGTTGTAGGATAATGATAATTTGGGGAGCCAAAATTCAGAGACCATGAGCACAAGCTAGGTGTGTGGAGGTTGGGAAAGAGCGAGAGATTAATGAATTCAAGTAGGAATAATGAGGAAATAACATAATCAAATTGTTTATTTACATGTATACTAACTGTAATTGTCATTTTGTTTGGTTTAAAATTTATATCCATAAATGGTTATTTAAAATAAATAATCATGCAGATCTGCCAAAGCATAGGCGGATTGCGTTGCCTCTGATCATCGGGAGTGCTGGGTCCGTCAACCGTATACAGGTATAATCTCTTCTACAGGTATAGTCTCGACGCTTTGATCGACCGGTAACTTAGCGTATTCTCTAAGGGTGTAGACGTTTTTTGCTAGATGCTAGCGTTAAACCTGTAAGCGTCCCTTTTGATTGATTGAGAGGAAATATGATCATTCACTTACTGCTGAAAATACACATGTAGATTTATGAAATCGTGAAATGATTTGTAATCACTCTGCACAACAAACTATCATACAGCTCGTAGAGTGTAATGACAGAACTTCGCGGTAGTAGGAAGTGACAGACCGAAAAATAACGTTGAAGGAAGATGAGAGTTTAACTTTCTGCCGACGATAAGGTCATTAGAGAGGGAGCACAAGATCCGAAGGCTCGACGCTGAGGAAGGAAATATGCTGAATCGTTTTCGAAGCAATCATTTGCCTTAGGAGATTTAGAGAATACACAGAAAACATAAACCTGGATGGCCGGACGGGGAGGTGAACAGCTGTCCTCCAGAATGTGTCCTCTCATTGCGTACCTCGCTCGGTCGAGATAGTCTGAAAGTGATGGAAAACCAAAAAAATAAATAACCAATCGAAGACGACTAAAGGGCTCTTTCTCTGAGCGTGCTGGTTGATTGATTTTTTAAGTGTACCGTAGTTTATTTATTTATGCCGTATCGTTGTTAACGTCACCATAAGGAAGCAACAGTTATCACAACTAAGATGGGTTATAGTTTTTTCGTGTTGTGGATACTTCCGTCACATCTTAGTAGCCCAAATTCTTATTTAAGGTTTGAAAAACAATTGAACCTCTCACCTGACGATGGTCCACTGAAGCCGAAAACCGGTTTATAATAAATAAATATTGGTGGAAAAATGCGGTATTTTTTTATCTCCAGTTGTACCATATCTAATAAAGAAAGCAAGAAGTAAGAATAGGGTTTACCATCCCATAGGCC
The DNA here is from genome assembly GCF_021461395.2 of Schistocerca americana. Lineage (NCBI taxonomy): Eukaryota > Metazoa > Arthropoda > Insecta > Orthoptera > Acrididae > Schistocerca > Schistocerca americana. The sequence continues at coordinate 705,107,623 of NC_060119.1, read as the reverse complement.
ATGAGGTCATTAGAAATGAAGAACAAGGTCGGATGAAGAAAGGACAGGAAAAGAAACGGACCCTGTCCTTTTCAAAGGATCCATCCCTCCATCATCCCTAGTAAAGCAGCCTCACCCATCGACTACTTTACTTTCTACGTGCAAACAGACACAGCATCGAGGAGCATCTTACCACCTGTTACAATGGTGGCCAACTGCACTATTGACATGTAACTGCTACACGCTCTTTTACACACATTGTTCTAGCTCATGCGGCTCCTTAATCAACTTCTCACTGTGATTTATCAGAAAAACAGAACTCGCTTTATGCAACGGGTATGTCAGCGGGCCTCGGTTTTTACTCAACTCCTTTATTAGATGTGTGCGTCGTCAAAGCTTGTAGAGTGAAGATATGCGTCCACCGCACCTCGCTTGCGTGGAGAAAGCTGATTGCATTGCGTGATGCTTTCTGTTGGGTCCTGATCGCAAATAACGCAATGCGCAATTGGTACCCTGTAGTAGAGTCTACTCGGTGCGTTCGAAAACGTTAAATATTTTACAGAACATCAATTTACATAGTCATTGTTCGACTTCGTTGCAGCTGTGGTTTTGGAGGTACATCGGGTGTTCGTCATCTCGAAAGAACACCATACTCGTTAGATCTCAGTCCGTGTGGTTTTTCATGGAACAGCTCATTCTGTCAGTCTATATATCCTTCACACTCGTATCGACAGTGAATGTACTATAACGCTCAAAGGTATCCGAAAGACGTGAATCGTGTTCCGCCTGATTTGCATGCAGCCCACATAACGTAACTGTCTTGCAGATGCTCTAATCACTTTTCGTTACAGTCGTCTTACTAAACAAAATGGTTACTACAAATGACCACTAGAGTGCAGTGCTCTGTATGGCAATAACTCTTCGAGTAAATTAATTCCACGGTAATGTAAACATTAGACAACTGCTTATTAGAGATGAGATAGTCCTTAACGCTAGTAAACTCAATTTTTTTTTTCAATAACTGACATCTCTAAAATCTTACGACTCTCATTAGTATCTGATACAACTAGCGCCTGTAACTATATATATAACGAGAACTCTGAGGGACAGTCAAATGAGAACGAGACGGATGGAAAAAATAAGTAAACAGTTTATTATTTCAAAAGTAATCGCCATAACCGTTAATACATTTATCCCACTATGAGACGAGACGGTCAGTGCCTGCATGACAGAATGTTTGCGGGGGCACATGTTGCCAAAGTTGTTTCGACTACCCTGCAGAAGTTTTACTGGGAAGTTCAAAAATGTTTCAAATGGCTCTGAGCACTATGGGACTTAACTTCTGAGGTCATCAGTCCCCTAGGACTTAGAACTACTTAAACCTAACTAACCTAAGGACATCAAACACATCCATGCCCGAGGCAGGATTCGAACCTGCGACCGTAGCGGCCGCGCGGTTCCAGACTGTAGCGCCTAGAACCGCTCGGTCACTCCCGCCGACCTGCTGGGAAGTCCTTACACATTCTCCATATAGTCCCAATCTCTCCCCATGCGATTTCCGTATCTTTGGAGAGATTACTTATTTTCCATGTGTCTCGCTTTCATGTGACTGTCCTATATGAATTCATTTGCGGATAAGAGATTTTTCAAGAATGTACGAGGCGTGTTTTTTATGCAAGTACCGGTTTGAAACTGAAAAAAGACGTGCTAAGGTATCTCAATAAGTTTATTTTTACGTGAATGCCTGTACCTTAATCTAAACACTGACGCCATTCCAGTCTGATTCTTCCTTGTTTACGTTGTGTACTGAGTGTTTAAGATGCCTCCGATAATCGTGAGTCCCGTAGACTATGAAGTACGGGCTGTTATAAGATTTCTTAGTGCTAAAGGCCTAAAAGTGATAGAGATTCATCGTGAGATCTGTGCAGTTTACGGAGAAAACATTATGAGTGATGGAATGGCAAGAAAGTGGGTGAGAGCATTTAAAGATGCCCGCACAAATGTACGTGATGAACCACGGAGTGGGCGTCTTTCGGTCGTCAATGAAAGTTTGGTGCAGGAAGTGGACAATAAGGTGAGAGAATATACACGCTTTATGATTTCCTCCTTGCGGGATGACTTTCCTAATGTTTCTCGTAGTGTTTTGTATGGCATTGAGCACTTGAATTACCGAAAATTGTGGGCACGTTGGGTACCGAAAATGTTGACGGATGTGCACAAAACCAAACGTTTAGACAGTTCATTGACTTTCCTTGAGCGGTACCACAACGATGGTGATGATTTCTTAAGCCAAATTGTTACGGACGATGAAACATGGGTGGCCTACGTCACACCAGAATCAAAGCAACAGTCCATTGAAGTTGAGCAAGGGCATCGTTTTGCTGTAAGACAATGCCCGTCCGCATGTGGCGAATCAGACCAAAGATCTCATCACATCTTTTCGATGGGAAACTCTAGATCATCCTCCGTACAGCCCCGATCTTGCGCCCAGTGACTACCATCTGTTCCAGCACTTGAAGAAACACCTGGGCGGTCAGCGTCTTCAAGACGATGACGAAGTCAAAACAGTGGTGATGCAGTGGTTAACAAGTCAGGCGACAGACTTCTATGAGGAGGGTACTCAAAAGCTGGTACAACGTTATGACAAGTGCCTCAATATTGACGGAAACTATATAGAAAAGTAGATTAAGGTATAGGCTTTCATGTAAAAATAAAATTATTGAGATATCTTAGCAAGCCTTTTTTAAATTTCAGAACGGTACTTACTTAAAAAACACGCCTCGTCTTAATAAAAATTCTACGATAATTCGAAGTATTCTTGCTCTCTAAAAGGTTCTCAAAACACATTTTAACCGTTATACCCTTGTCGAGTGGTTTTGTATAGGCTGATTATGACCCAACAAATTACAAAAAACATGATTAACAACATGAAGCAGTCTGTTATCGCCATCAATAACTTATCGCTAGTAATTTTACTGTATTCTTGATGGCACGTGAACTATACCATTTCGAGAAACGCTTATCGCCCTTGTTATCGAATATAAAGCGGCATTAAAAATCTACGTTCTTCATGGGAAGATAGTTATACATGTGTTTGAACATAAAAACTATTATTTGTAATTCTGTCGAAGTTTCCTGGGAAAAATACTTTAACCGGCCGGAGTGGCCGAGCGGTTCTAGGCGCTACAGTCTGGAACCGCACGATCGCTACGGTCGCAGGTTCGAATCCTACCTCGGGCATGGATGTGTGTGATGTCCTTAGGTTGGTTAGGTTTAAGTAGTTCTAAGTTCTAGGGGACTGATGACCTCAGACGTTTAGTCCCATGGTGCTCAGAGCCATTTTTGAAAAATTCTTTATTTGCGATGACTAGTTCGGATATGAAGTGCATTAACAACCCTGACCACACACTACAACGGTGGGCAGCTGTACTATTGACATGTTGTTCCCTCACATGCGGGTTCGTAGTCAGCTCCTCACAATTAATGTGAGTTGTCCTGGCGCTGCTTGGCAAGAAGCACTGATAACGCACTGCAGATGTGTTTATACATTTTACTCATTATATTCCATTGTGGCTATTTCCAAGTATGCTGATCGTATTGCGTTTCAGTATTTTCGATGAAGGCAATGGTTTGATAATAGACGCCATGTCCGAAACTAGTCACCTGAAAGACAGGATTTTTCTCGCCGCTACTTCGACAGAACTACAATCAATAGTTCTTTTATCGCTGACTCATTTTTCCCGCTTCGTGCTGGAGGTTCATGAATTTTAAAGGACATAACGAACTGCTTTATTCAGGATCTAGATTCAAACGTGGCACCAACATGCAATGTTAATTAAGCAATGTTTTCGTGCCTGACGGATGCCCAAACACAGGACTGATTTTCAATGCTGAGTAGACGAGATACCTCGTTTTAGTCCGTATCAGTTAGCAAATAGGAACTTGATATGACATGACGGAAATTTTTGGACTGGACGGGGACTCCTACCCAGCAACTATTTGTCTCTATTAACTAACCACGAAAGACATTAAATATAATTTGATTCACAAGTAATCAGTCTGAAATTATGTGAAGTAATGTTTTGCGTTGGGTGAGGATCCGGACTCAGCGCCTAATCGAACTGTTAACTAAGCACAATCAAATGTCAGATATCGAATTTCCTCATCAGTAGCGAGACGTCGGCAACTGAAATGACGAGACAAATGAATACTTTCTGTCTTCCCGGAATTCGAGACGAGCAACTGTTCGCTGTTGTTTTCTAGCCACAAATGTACATCAAATAAAGGTTTCTTTCAACAGTAGTAAGTTGCCCACATGTTTGAACTACGAATAAACTCATGAAGAGTTCAATAATGCTGACTAGGTATCAAACCCCTAACATATAGTCTTTAACTGCACATGAAGAGACGTTAACTATCGAATCCTTTTTCATTACTATTTAGGACTGGCGTGTTTGAAGTTGAAGTGATGGGACGAAAAGTTCTGTGTCTCACTGGGAGTCGAATCGTCACCTGTCTTTATTGCTGTAACGAATGGAGAAAAGTTAAAAATCAAAATTGTTTTCCACCAGCAGTTAGCTGTGCTCATAGCAAATCTTGAAGAAATAAGATGAAAACTTTTGTGCCGGAACAGGATGTGAAACCAGTCACGCACCCTACGTGGAGACCTTCAGGAATCAGAGATCTTGAGCAAACATTCAATTGATGGACGTGTGTCGTCACGAATGGATCAAATTCGACGAACGGGAAGCTGCGAGTTCGAATCCCGGTTCAGAACCAATATATTCAACATCTCAGGATATGTAAAAGATGAGAAAAGTGCCCTCTGATCTTATATGGAGTGTGGTTACTTAAATAAAATAAATTACGAGTGTAAGGAAGTTTACTGTCAACAGATTTTCTACATGCTGCCACTTCCGCTTCTATTATAGTCGAACCTAACATCTATTCGGTAGCGAAGGAACGTCATGCTGAACGTTAATGTAGAACCACGGTGCAATCTTACGTTCATCACTTTGCAGCACCACAGGCGAATAGGATCTATTGTGCCTATTAAAAACCACCAGCTGAAGTCGGAATAGAAACCAGACATTATGTCTAGTAACCAAGCATCAATCCACCAGACAACAGACCTGAACAAGTGGCTGGATAATGATTTTGTTGTAATGCAGAGGTGCAACACTTGAAGAGAATTCTGACACACTTACCCCCTGAAGTGTGTTACAGCCTATTCAGTACTTTTATTTTCTTGTTCGATCGAATCGCCATTAACCAGCTGCCTTGGGTACCCAATACGTACATTCGACTTGATTTTGTAATCTCTGTAATAAAATCACATAACGGCTATCTACACAAACTGTCAACTTTGTCGGACGAGGAAGTTTCCACAGGAAGTACTACCCTCCAGTTGAGCTATTCTGCTGCACTACCTGTTCGTGGGAAGCAATGCGCAGTGCAAAAGAAAAGCTGAGGTACTGAACACTTTTCTAGCGTAATTTAATAAGCCACAATTCTTCTGTTGTTAAGATTTCCAATCAGTTGGATGTTCAGAGATAGTTTATTTCATTTTCTAAGCCGCCAGTAATAGCAAAACATTGCAACAACATTTCTGTGAAGGATCTCGTGGCTACCTGTTCTGATCAGAACAATTTCTGCTCAATGGGCTTAGGTTGCCAAGATGTATTGCGCCTGAGCCTATGATCTACAGCGGACGCTTTTGCACTTACTTTGGCAAGCATAAAATTTCTTAATATTGTACATTGGTTTGAAGCGCGAAATGTTTCGATAAACTGGGTGTACAACATGCAGTATAACGGTTTTGTAATCAGTGCTCGTGCAGGCAGTCTACTATTGTTGCAACATTTACCCGGAAAAAGGAGATTGGTGTGTTAATTCACAGCGATTTTGTTTGGCGTGTTGATAACAGGTCACTATAAATGTACTGATGAATCGTCATTTTTTATTTGAGGTTCTAGTATTGTTTTTTGCTGTGACATTTTCAACATTATAGTGGAAGAAGGTGTATTAACTACGTATTGGGGGTGAAACCTGGAATCCTCATATTTCTCTTTATGGGCTGATAACGTTGTTTCTTGGCTATCAGATCGTGAAGACAGACCGTGAACACAGACCGTGAACACAGCCGACAATTTCGGTACTGCCGTGTCAGACACGTTGTTGTTGGGCAAAATATTTGTTAGACTTTTGTGGTTGTCTATCTTGGTTTGTGATATATTGTGTTCAGTAAGGAACTTATGCGGTCTTATGACTAGCTGAAACTAGTAACGCAATGAATTACACTTTTAATATGCTTTATAAACACATGTTAAACGATTCTTCGTCTTCTTTGTTATAGAAGAGGAATTTTACAGATAAGGTATAGGTGGGGCTAAAACCTGGTAGTACCAATGGTGTCAAACCGAAACTACCTAACATTAACCTCATGATTTCGTTACATGTAACTTATAAATGCGACGTAAGAAGTATATGCTTTTAACGGTACGCTAATTGTGTGTACACTTTTTAATAACAACGATTTAATAATGATGTGCAGAATGTATAGTAATTTAGCACCAATTTTTAGATTATATTTGTCATTAATAATTTAATTAATTATCCATTATTGAAGAGGTATATTTTTATTTGAGATGGACCCAGTAAGCACTTAGCAAGAAAACTAAGAAATGGCTTAACAGCCAACCGGGAAGAGTGCCAACTCAGCACGAAATAGCTCAGTTGTTCGGATTTACCTTTACTAGAACAGCAACAATACAAAATGACCTATCTGGGTTTACAAAGATGTCTATTTATCCACTTAATGCAAATGCATTTGCGAAGCGGAATTTGCACCATTAGGTAAAACAGAAAGAATAATGTCAGATTCCCAGAAGACAACAGAGTCAGTTACTTCTTCGTCTTCGTCGGCCGGGGTGGCCGAGCGGTTCTAGGCGCTACAGTCTGGAACCGCGTGACCGCTACGGTCGCAGGTTCGAATCCTGCCTCGGGCATGGATGTGTGTGATGTCCTTAGGTTAGTTAGGTTCAAGTAGTTCTAAGTTCTAGGGGACTGATGACCTAAGAAGTTAAGGCCCATAGTGCTCAGAGCCATTTGAACCATTTCTTCGTCTTCACATCCTGGTCCGTCTACTGATGTACAAAAACAGTCTTCATTCACTATATCACCGGAGATTGCAGAGCCAATTCCGCATTATGAAAGTCCATGATCAACCAGGTGAACAGGAAAATACGCAGTGATCACAGAGTCTCCCTACAAAAATGAACTCAACGCAACAAAAGCATCTTCCCGGCAAATAAAAAAAAAATGTTGAAGGACTCCGGGTCTAAACTGTGAAAAGAGGCCAGAAGAGTCTGATTACGTGTGAGACAAACAGCTCTGCTGAAGATGAGAATCAAACGTCTTCTTTGCTAAGAAGAAGAAAATCAAATGATTTGGTAAAGTATTTAAAGTGTGAGAAGTGGGCCCATGAGGATTGTACAGGTCGTATTGAAGATGACTTACGTGAGAATCGGTGAGCCCCATGCCTCAGAGAGAAAATACATTATCTGTTTGTGTCCCACAATGTACCTGCTTCTACCCCAAGGTATGGGGTATAACCACATATTGCGCAGTGCTAAGACATATAAAATATAATTTAAATAATTGAAAGTAAGTCGTCATGGTTTATACATGTTGTTCTTGCCTCGTTTATTTTGCACTGAAATAAATTTGAAGTCCCAACAATGAAAATTGTCATTGCTATATAGCTTCTTCTATATTTGATGGTTACGAGTAACGTTAGAGACGGAGCGTTAAAGGGAAAAAGTTTAATTTTTTGACATTTTGTTTTCTTTGGATTTAGTAGAGGGGTGAAGCACTTGGAGGAATCTCGAACATTTATGCCGTGTATTGGGTGACTGCTATTGAAGAAATAATGTCAGAAAATACACTCCTGGAAATTGAAATAAGAACACCGTGAATTCATTGTCCCAGGAAGGGGAAACTTTATTGACACATTCCTGGGGTCAGATACATCACATGATCACACTGACAGAACCACAGGCACATAGACACAGGCAACAGAGCATGCACAATGTCGGCACTAGTACAGTGTATATCCATCTTTCGCAGCAATGCAGGCTGCTATTCTCCGATGGAGACGATCGTAGAGATGCTGGATGTAGTCCTGTGGAACGGCTTGCCATGCCATTTTCACCTGGCGCCTCAGTTGGACCAGCGTTCGTGCTGGACGTGCAGACCGCGTGAGACGACGCTTCATCCAGTCCCAAACATGCTCAATGGGGGACAGATCCGGAGATCTTGCTGGCCAGGGTAGTTGACTTACACCTTCTAGAGCACGTTGGGTGGCTTGTGATACATGCGGACGTGCATTATCCTGTTGGAACAGCAAGTTCCCTTGCCGGTCTTGGAATGGTAGAACGATGGGTTCGATGACGGTTTGGATGTACCGTGCACTATTCAGTGTCCCCTCGACGATCACCAGTGGTGTACGGCCAGTGTAGGAGATCGCTCCCCACACCATGATGCCGGGTGTTGGCCCTGTGTGCCTCGGTCGTATGCAGTCCTGATTGTGGCGCTCACCTGCACGGCACCAAACACGCATACGACCATCATTGGCACCAAGGCAGAAGCGACTCTCATCGCTGAAGACGACACGTCTCCATTCGTCCCTCCATTCACGCCTGTCGCGATACCACTGGAGGCGGGCTGCACGATATTGGGGCGTGAGCGGAAGACGGCCTAACGGTGTGCGGGACCGTAGCCCAGCTTCATGGAGACGGTTGCGAATGGTCCTCGCCGATACCCCAGGAGCAACAGTGTCCCTAATTTGCTGGGAAGTGGCGGTGCGGTCCCCTACGGCACTGCGTAGGATCCTACGGTCTTGGCGTGCATCCGTGCGTCGCTGCGGTCCGGTCCCAGGTCGACGGGCACGTGCACCTTCCGCCGACCACTGGCGACAACATCGATGTACTGTGGAGACCTCACGCCCCACGTGTTGAGCAATTCGGCGGTACGTCCACCCGGCCTCCCGCATGCCCACTATACGCCCTCGCTCAAAGTCCGTCAACTGCACATACGGTTCACGTCCACGCTGTCGCGGCATGCTACCAGTGTTAAAGACCGCCCGCATCTCGTGGTCGTGCGGTAGCGTTCTCGCTTCCCACGCCCGGGTTCCCGGGTTCGATTCCCGGCGGGGTCAGGGATTTTCTCTGCCTCGTGATGGCTGGGTGTTGTGTGCTGTCCTTAGGTTAGTTAGGTTTAATTAGTTCTAAGTTCTAGGCGACTGATGACCTCAGCAGTTGAGTCGCATAGTGCTCAGAGCCATTTGAACCATTTGTTAAAGACTGCGATGGAGCTCCGTATGCCACGGCAAACTGGCTGACACTGACGGCGGCGGTGCACAAA